>NW_009208717.1:0-23537 GCF_000690835.1 Fulmarus glacialis
GGGGAAGCGGCTTTCCGCCCTCGGAGGCCTCGGAGTCCCACCTCGGGGGCCATTCAGTCCCGACAGACAGGAGAACTGCTTTGTTTTTTCCGTGAGACACCACAAGAGCAAAGGTCTGCGCCCCTCAGAGTTCCGTTGCGTTTCCTGCAGCCAGCTGTATGCTGCCCTAGGCCCTTCTTGCCGCAGAAAGGCCCGCTCCTGTTGAGGGCCAGGCCGCCCACTGCCCCTCAGCCGCGGTTGAGCAGCAGTTCCCGCTGCAAGCTGAGCCCTCACCGTGTGGCTTCCACATGGCTCAGCAGGGTTAGCGAGCAGAGGTGAGTAAGCACACGGCAGTAACCGAGATGAGTGTGCTTGATGGCACTTCGTGAACTTTACACAAAACCCCTATGTCCTGACTGAGATTTTAAGTTGTCTTAGAATTGCAGTTGGGATGTGGAGGGTACCCTCCGGTGGCCGTGATTTGATTTATCTGGGGTTTGGAGATTAGGTGTAGTTGGCGTTGTTAATTTACAGTCTTAAAATTTTCTGTATGAATCGAGATTTGGATCTTACAAGTTGTATAAACTCTATTGCTGTCTTTTTTTGAAAAGTATATGTATACTGCTGTAACTTTGTGAACAGCTATTGTTTTGAGACCACAGAGCTTTTCCTGTGCCATTAGAGCAGCATATCTCTTGTCAGTATCAATAATGAAAGTGCTTCGGGGTGTCATAGTTGAACACCACAGTGCCATAAGCCATTATACTGAAAAGAATCAGTTTGCAGGCTGGGAATGCATGTCAAATTACAGGGCCTCTCGCCTGCTTTGCTTCTTGAGGAAACTTGATAATAGTAGGGATTAGTCTGAGATGTAGGGTATATTTGCTTTATCTCAGAGATACTTAAAAGCAAATTCCAGTATAAAATTTGTGTGCATATTAGATTTTGTGTTTATTTGAATGGACATCCCTGACCTTTCAAAAGTTAGAGCTGATTGGCGGGGGAGGGGAAGGTATCAGCATGCACGAGTATTTAATTTTACTAGAAAATAACAACTACGTTTTCTGGGATTAATTTTAAATTTTTATTGGAAAGTTAGCTGAGTGTTTTGGTTTTGTTATTTTTCAATTAAATTACACTTGGTTTTATTTAAACACTTAATTTTGGATCACATCTCAGGAATTATTGTTTGTTTGTTTTTGTTAAAACATGACTGTTTTGTTACATCATTTCACAAGTGTGATCCCTGACATGAAAAAGTAAACCTAAATTAGCTGAAAGTAAATACTGAGAAAGTCTTTTTTCATTTTAAATGATGCAGCACAGAGTACAAAAGGCAGTTTATAACTACTGCAGGCTGTGCAAGCTCCTGACTGGGGTCTGCTTTGAAGACCAGAGGGGACCCTGAGTGATATAGTCAGAAGGGTTTCACTAAAACGGTGACTATGAACCTCTGCACACAGCAATACTAATTCTGTTTGGATCGGGTATGGGCATACAGTCATGTTTCTGATACATTAGTCAGAGCACACAGTGAAAACATTATGCCAGCTGCAGAGAGTGAGACAACATCTGTCCTGAAGAAAGTCTGAAAAAAGTCCATCAATGTTATTAAATAAATACAAACTTGCAGAATGAGTCTAGACTGGGTCAGCGCTTACTATCTGGTATACGGAGTACCAAAGCTGTGTTTTAGCTCTTGAGACTAGTTTTTCAGCTGCAAGCCTAGCTCCTGGAAGATTTCTTTTATCTCACAAAGTTCTGTCAACAGGGATTTCATTCAGGTAGTTTGGTTTGCCCACACACAATAAATTTCAGGACAGAGATCTAAATTTGTACAATTCACTTTTCTCTTATGGATTTCTGTCCTGTAGACATTTAATTCATTGTCAATAGTCATGCTGAAGACTAATGGGACTGCTCATCCAGGTAAATAGCGTCTACCAGTATTTTCACAAGCTTTTAGACACTGATCCTACCAATAGAAAAAAAATATAATTCTGCACAAGTTAAGTGAGTGGGACAACTTATCTTAGTAAGATGGTGAATGTGCATATATGTGCATTAACGATACAGATCTCAAGTTCTTTCTAGCTGTTTATCGCATGCTCTCCTGAAATCTGTTTGGAGTTCTTAGTGCTATAACAACTGAATCAGATGATTTTATTATGCTTTCTGTTATAGGAAATACCTTCTTTGGTGAGTATTTTTTGCTAAATAGGATCATAGAGAATCATTTCCAATAAATTAGTTGACAGTATATTGGATTTTTATTTAACAGCTACAACATATTTTCTGTTTCAGCTAACCATGTCTTTAAATTCATCTGCACTTTTAAATGAAGAAAACTCTCAAGGACCAAAAAGAAATACTGAATGTTTGGAAAGTCTAGAATTGCAGACTGCATCATCGTTTCAAGATAACCCACTTCAACAATTAAAGTTAGCATCGCAGGAAGTACTTGAAAAGGCAAAAAAGAGTGGGAGATCAAAATGCCCCCGATGCAGTAGTTCAAGGATGTTTTATTGTTATACATGCTTTGTTCCTGTTGAAACTGTTCCTACCAAAGAAATTCCAGCTGTGAAGGTTAATATTTCTTACGGATTTTTTATAATATTCTTGTGCCTTTTCGTTACAAAGAACAGACAGTCTGTCTGTGACCATTTCTTTTCTGACTCATTCTTTACAGACATTCATCTTTAACACAGCTATAAGTATGAATAAACTACAGTTAGATAAAATTCTTGTTCTTATTTAAGGAATTATATGTACAAACACTGACAATGTTCCAGTCCTCACATAAACATTTATGTATCTACTAGATGAGAAGATAAGCTGACGTCACTCACCTTCTCATGCAAATTACTATGTTTTCATTTAGTTCTTACAAGTTTCTTTACAGTGCTCTCACCTTCATTCTTCAGTTTCTAAGAACTCTGGCCAGAACAGAGTGTATTGTGAACAAAAAACACTATTTGTCCATAACCAAGAGTGAATTTTACATAAAATGTGAGCTAAAAGGCATTCCTAATTGTCATGGTTGTATAATTCAGATAACCAATCTTAAAATATAAATAAAGAATAAAAAGTGTAATGCCCTTCAGCTAAAATACTTGGAGAAACCATCAAAGAGAACTGAGAGACATTTTGCAAGATCACCTAGGAACTAAAATGCATTTTGAAGACACTGTACTTTGAAAGCATCGTGAAAATAGTTTAGAAGTACTTTGGAAATTCGACCTAGTGGATTTAGGTGTATTTTCATTGAAATGGCCATTTTTGCAATAGGGTGAATACCTAATACAGATAACTATTCATATTGAGGACCATTATATTGCTCGAATTAAGACCGTATCTTATTTACCTTATTGATACTACTTCTGGAGGTTTTACCACACTACTACTACAGCATTCCAAATTGCATTCATTGCATACTTAGGTATGTACATGAACTGAGCGAATGTAACAGGTGCTTCTTGTCACTTGTCTCTAGTTTAGTTTTAAACCTATTAAAACAAAAACATTGTCAAAAATTGTCAAATAGTCTTAATTACATGCCCATAGGGATTTCTCCTGGATTTTGCATAAATTTTTCTACAAATTTTTGTACCTATTTTTTTATATAGAATCATAAATATTGCTTATTTCTTTTTTTTTCTTTCTTACTGTAGTTACCTTTGAAGATTGACATTATTAAACACCCAAATGAAACAGATGGCAAAAGCACTGCTGTGCATGCTAAGCTTCTGGCACCTGATGATGTTACAATTTATAAATACCCGTGCATTCCAGAATATGAAGAAAAAAGACATGAAGTAAGAAATTTTATATACATAGCAGGGCATTGTGCTGGGGAGATGCAGAGGTATCTTCTGTACTTCCTCCTGCAGTGGTACTGCACTCTGCTGGGAGGGAGCGGGAGGAAAGCACTATTCTGTTAATCCAGTCCACTCCACCTTGAGCTCTCTCAAAGCTTGGGCCTACAAATGTACAGTGGTTATGGACTGTCCTCCAAAGCTTGGAAAAACTGTAGCACTATCTAACTACCTTGAATTTCCTATGTTCACCACCTTAGATAATGGATAATTTGATTCATTGCATACCATAAGTATTTTGCCCAAACATATGAAAGTATTCAACTTACAGCAAGTTAAACAGCCGTTAGGTGTTGTGCTCATCATATTCAGCAGCTGCAGTGTTTAAACTTCCTTAAAATTTTTAACATTCACTACTACAGAGAAAACCTACTGAAATGCAACTATTGTCTATCATAGTCAGCACAGAGCCTGAAAAAAGTGAGCTATGAACTTGGATTTATATGCTCATTTAAATGGTGTGATTAATCTGAAATCTAATATTTACACATTTGATGTCATAATTAACACTCTCATTATTGTTTGACTATATGAAGAAGAGGATAATATACATATCTCATGAGCTATTAAGGAAAGCATAGGTGGCATAGAGGCAAGAAGCTGAAAAAAAGCAGAAAGAACAATGGGGAAGGCAGGCAAAAGTGGGAAGAGATTGCAGTGACTTTGTATTGTCCAGGCTTTCCAAGTCACAGATTCTGAACATTGCAATAAGCTACTGAAAAAAAAGTAAGTAAGGCCATCATTGGTCGTCTTCATGTAAGGTACTTGTGGCGCCTGCAATAGACACAAGGGCAGAAGAGATTATTTCTTCTGATAAAAAATTTGTGAATGAAATTAGAAACTGTTCTTTATGGCCTTCCTACCCGGTATACTGCAATGACGAGTGAAATTTGAACTTCCTCAGGGCTGACACCATTGTCTTGGCTGAAAAAACCTTTTTTTTACAGAAGTATTAGAGTTGGTAGTCGAGGCATGGAGGTGACATTTAATGAAAGAACTTTAATAAGTGTCTTTCATCATTATTTTAACATAGTCTTTTATCCTTTTAGACAATAGAGTATTTTTTAAGAGGTACTCTTTCATCTTCCCTGGACTTAAATGTTTGTGGGTGGGGATAGAAATTTTCTGTTCTTTAATGAAACAAAAAAAAAGAGTTTGTTGACACTCAGATTTCTTTCTTTTCTTCATTTAGATAGCACTTATATTTCCTGGCCCCAATTCAGTTTCAGTAAAAGATATTGCTTTCCATCTCCAAAAATACACTAAGAAAGATGTTTATGATAATGACGATGACTGTTCCAGAGAGCCATTTCTTAAGCAAGCAAAAGTAGAACCTAAAGAAGAAGAAAAAAATCTAAATGAATGCATCTCAAGCAAGAGGAGTGAAGGCACTAGACTGAAGAAAATAATATTTATTGACAGTACCTGGAATCAAACTAACAAAATAATAACTGATGAACGACTTCAAGGTAAAAAAAAAAAGTTGATATTGAGATGTTATTGCTACAGAAATGATTAAGGGAAATATATGTCTATATAACATACCTGAGCATGATATAAGTGTATACCTAACTCTATATCTGGGTATACGTGAAAGATTCAACAGCCTATTTCAACAGCCAGTCTTCTGCTGTAGAAGACTTCTGAGCCAAAGACTCCATTACTTTTCATGTCATATAATCTGTTTTGCAAAATGATAAGACTAGTATTAAAAAAGCATTTACATTTATTTCTCCCACTTCTCTATTGGAAAAAATTTCCTCAGTCTCACAGAATGGAAGCTGTCATGTTAGACAATAGAAGAACAGTAGTTTGAATGACCTCTGAAGGAAGCCAAAAAGATTTCCTTTGCAGGTGGCTATCTGCTTTTTCAAAAGACCCAAGGGAGAATTTTTGTACATGCTAGTGGCAGACAGACCACTAGAAGGTGAAAGAGGGATCTAGGAGATACAGCGCAAGTATGTCATGGCTTGGTTTCTTTTTCTAGTAAAGTTCTTTGTTTCATGGTCATTTCAGTGACCTCACTACTTTGCAGACAAAAAGGGAATGGCTGCTTGCCCTCCACACCCTCCCATCTCTGAAAGCAAAAACTTGTAATTCTGCAAAGGTTTTTTGTCTTAGGTTCATTACAAGAAGTTTACAGTTAAGTATTCTAAATAAAACCACAAAAGATAAAACAATTTAGCAATAGCATCCATTTCCTTTGAGATAAATAGGAGTTTGAAAATACTTTGATTAGTGAAAAAGGTGCACTAAGCTGGGAGGCAGGCTATCAAGTTTACATGTAATATGTATAACTGTTTACTAGTGCCTGCTTTGCATTGGACCCTACAAGGAATTTCACAGACTTCTTACATGCAAGATTAATGTTGCCTTGCTGTCTAGTGGGTTTATTAAAGAATCCCACATGTTAGTATAATGTATTGGCTAATTAAAATCCTGTTACTAAGTATTTAGTTTAACACAAAACATACTCTATCAAATAAATTGAAGTATTACTGTAAAGATTAGAGTAATTGCATGTTGCAAGTTACTGTAAAGCATTTGGAACTTATTTTAAAAGGATGAATTTAAGAAAAGTAACAGGCAGCCAGGGGAACTAAGATTTCTGTGGAAGCTTACGCAGTATATCAGTCAAAAATTCGTCATTTTTGTTACTTTGGAGCTCCTAAAGATTGGTTTCCAGTTACCCCATGTGAATGCTGATCTGGTGGACTCTTCCCTCCTTTCTAGAACTTCATCTCAGTTCCAGCTGTATTCCAGTCCTCTGTTTCCCTGAGCACCTTTCAGGATTGCTGTAAGGTGTGACTAGTGTCATGCAAGTGAGTCTCTCTTATCCACACCCAGGGGAGAATTTTACCCTCCATACAGCAGGTATAACGGTGTGCACAACCCGTGCATTCATTGCTTTCCTTAGTGCCTGTCATAAAGGACATAAGTTGCATTAATACTCCTTTTAGAGATTGCAATTTTGCCTTCCCAGATGAATGGGGCAGAGTTTCTTTAGGCATAAACTGATGAAATTTTTATGTTGTACACACATGAAAAATAGAGAACTGTTGTCATTTTTCAGTTCAACTACAAATGAAGTCATCATCCTAGAAAATATTCCTCATACATTAAAGTTCAAAAAGGAGTGTTCATAATTCCAAATAAAAAGTAATTGCTGTACTTATTCAGAAAGATGGAGTTACAAGAAATACTGGATGGAAACATTAGCAAAGCCAAGAAAATGTAAAGAAAAGGCTTGTGTTTTGTAAGCCTGCATTTAAAAACAGAGTAAATCTAGCTAATTGTACTGCAAGAGAAAGCAAATGACTACATCAATCTTAAAAAAAAAAACACCTAGAAAACTTGGACAAAAGAATAGTTCTATATCTTGGAAAAATGGTGTAATACATCTTTAGAAAGCAAAATTAAATGAGTTGTATTAAAGACAGGAAATATTTGAAAGTTGGTAATGTCTAGGATTGATTACTTCATTAAAAGTGATCGCTAGATCAGGAAGGAAACAGTTGCATCTAATGTTAACGATTACTTTCTCATATGAATGATGAAGCTTATTGGCAACATCAACATGGTTGTTAAACAGATTGCTTTGGTATTTTTTCCTATAAGTTTGATCCACTTTGTATTAGCCAAATGTCTTATTTTATTAGCTTATACATTCTCTTGTACAAGGCTGAATCATACATCTGCTTTAGTAGTTTGGGGTTTTTTAAGTTTCTGTGCTTGCTTTCATTTCAGCAAGAAAATGGTAGCCTTTGCCTATGCACAGCTAGGATATTTGAGAGCAGTAAGTTAATATTTTCTGAGGCAAACTCCCCTCATCCTCTTTTTCTGACAAATCTCTTGTCCTCTTTTCACATTTTCATCTTTCTTCTTCCCTCAAAATCACACGCAGGGGTGTGATGCAAAGAAAAAGTGGGAGTTCTGTCATGAGTTTCCACATTCTTTCTAAAACAACATATGCTGACATGATTCAGGGGGCCATAGTAGAGGCCAGGTGAATCCAAAGTATGTAAACCCCTTCTTCCTCAGCCTAAATCCTTAAATTACTCATAAACCTTGGGAATCTAAAAGATTAGGAAAGGAGCAGAATTCCTGCCTGAAATAGCATTTTCAAGCTGTTAGCTCTTTAGGAAATTAACAGTATAATTAAAATAACAATAGGCACATTAGTAAGAGCTTAGACTCTTACTAGCTACCATAGGTACAAACCATAATTAGTCATTACTTAAAATTTTCAGGACTGGTATTTCTTGAACTAGTGAATCTTCCAGTTCACTGTACAAACTATAGGGACGAGGAGGTGATAGAAGGCTCAGAGTAAGCAACAGGCTTCAGCATGTCTGTAACCTTTACAACTTACATACATCTTGTTGGTAAGAACTTAGAATCTCTCTTAGATGTAACATCAGTGACCAAACATGATTAATATAGGATCCTAGAGGTTTGAGCATTTGATTATTATAGTGGAGGGAGCACAGGGACTATGCTGTGATAATAGGATGTAGCATAGTAGGAAAAACTGGAGTCTTAAGGAAAGGTGGGAGATCTCTCTGAAAGGTATTGTCTGCCATAAGACACAGATACAGGAGAATAACTTTTGTAAGGGAAATTTGGTTACATTACCTAAGTAGATCTAAAGGTAGCTATATTTCCATTTCGCTCGATCTCAGGTGCATAGAAACATTTATTTCTAATGAGCTGAAAGTATGTGGATGCTAAAAAAGCAAAACCAACATGTTGATCTCCTTAGTATTGTAAGCTTTCATATGAACAATTAGTATTTGTAATAAAATATTGCCTTTGGCTGTATAGATACAAATACAGTACAGATCATAGAAACATGCTTAGTAAACTGTAACCCTTAACCCCCTCTAATTTTTTTTGTTACAAAACTCCTAAAATTCTGTGTTTGAAATTAACTGATCCTGCATTTGTGGTAAGTTCAGTAGTGTCAGTGGTTTTGCCTTCAATGAACTTTTGTTTCTATTCAAACCACAAACAGGTGGGAGTTTACATTGGAGGAATCATCCCCTAAATTTAGTTCACTGCTGTTAAAGTGGAAACATTGCTGAATTTGATGAAAGTTTTCACTTTGGCTAGGGCTGAGAATTTGAGTATTGAAACCTCTTGAGGGAAACAAGCTTAATGCAGTTTCCTATTACCATTTTGAATAGACATGTATAGGATTATTAGAGGTAATAATTAGACTACATTATTTTGAATTTTCAGGTCCGAAATGCCAACACAATAACATATAAATTCAGTGATGGAATCTCCTGTTGTTCATTTTTTTAAAAAATGCTGTAGGAGAGATTTCTTTTACTATGCAAGATATACATTACTAACTGCAAAGCAAACAACTAAATCCATCTTGCAATTACACTAGAAAGAATTAAACGTAGTTTGAAGGTAAAACTATAGAATTACAAGTGCAGGGCTGTAGGCCAGTTGGCACTCCTGAATTTGGGCCTTACGGAAACGTCTCTGTCTATAACTTCCAAGCAATTCTTCAACCATATTGTTATTTATACTATTGCTTGTACTAAACTGTTCCATGACACACACTTAGTATCTGATTTTAGAAATTTAGATAGATAGAAAGAAAAGATAGATAGAAATTTAGAAAAAGATCATTTTACAACCTGATCGTGGTATTGACAGGTGTATACGCTATTCTTTATAATCCAACTGTCCATCCTGTTTACAAAGTGATTACACATTAAGGTGTTTTTAATTTTGAGTAGTTTGTGCATCTTAAGGAACATAAAAATCAAGATAACGTGTTTAAAATTCATCTGAATAATAAAACAGCTACAGAGACTATAGTAGATAAAAGATTTTCTTATGCCATACAGAGACCAAATTTATTTCTTTCATCTCAAGTGGGAATGCTTTTAGTTTCTAATAAAATTAATGACCAGATTCTGTTTTACTTAGTCCTGAGTAATCCCAGTGAGATTCCAGTTACCTAACAAGCATAAATGAAAAGTGTCTGGTTCTTAGCAAATACTCCTCAGTTCAGCAAAACTAACAGTCTGAGGGATTCTGTTTTACACTTGAAGGGTGTTAGCTTTGCAAAAGATGAAGTTTGAGTAATCATTTTATGAACATTGATGGGTCTTTGTAGCTATGGGTTTCACTCTTCCCATCTGAACAGAGCCTGCAGTTTACTGAGGGCTGTGAGGCTGTATGAATGAAGGGATAACCTATAAATTTTAATTGCAAATACGGGGATTGTAACCTAGAACTTACAGCACTTTTTCATCAAATTTCAAAGTGGTCCACAAAGGAGGATAAAATTATTGTCTCCATTTTACCGATGAAAAATGGAGGTACAGGAAGAGAAATTATTTGCATGCAAGCATCTAGCAGGCTAGCAGCAAAGTCAGAAAACAAAACTAAAGACTTTTTTGGCATCCCATCCACCAATCCACACTAATTTATCAGGTTTTTTTCTTGACAGGGTTGCTGCAAATTGAGTTGAAGACAAGGAAAACTTGCTTTTGGCGTCATCAGAAGGGAAAGCCAGATACATACCTTTCCACAATAGAAGCAATTTATTATTTTCTTGTGGACTATCATCAGGAGATTTTGAAAGAGAACTACAAAGGACAATATGATAATCTGCTTTTTTTCTTTTCATTTATGTACACATTGATTAAAAATGCCAAGTGTTGTGCAGGAAAAGAGTAAGATGTCTGTCTATAGGTAAGTAACAGTACATTTTACTTTGTTTCTTTTGTAATGATAAAGTGCACAAATGTAACTATATTTATCTAACTGAAATCTGGAAATAGATTGTGCTTTTAATAATAGCTACAGTGTTTGTCTAAAAGTAAGCTGCAGACCTTATGTCCTGCACATTTGAGGTTGTAGAACTACTCAGATGAGCAGTCTGATTAGAATTACTTATTTGAAAACAGTTATGCCTTCTTAAATACTGCTGGGTTTGAACCTACAGACCTGCTATACTCACCACAGTGAGATTATTTCCTGAGGTGCGGATAGGAGAACTTGGCCCCTCTTACCATAAGGAGTGATCTCTCTTAACTGGAAAAAGGAATTAGCATGCTAGCTTTTTATTATTATTGTTAATACTTTGTTTCAGGTGTTTTCTTTGTGTTTTACCCAGTAATACTGATTTCACTTTCATGACATCAAAAACTTACTGAAATTATTAGGATGGTATTTAATTTGGGGGAAGAGGGATGCCAATACAAAACGAAAGACTGCATTAATTAAGTGAATAGAATATAAATTATGTAGTTTCAAGATTAATTCTGGAAAATTGTCATAGTAATAGAAAAGAGCGATCACTTTAAACATCATTATACAATGCATGATTTCTATAGTAACATTCACATACTGTTATATTAAGATTATTCTCAATTTCTTGGATAATTTTAGACTTCAAAAATTAATTTAGTTAAGTGTTTATTATTATTATTATATAATATCACTATTATTTTTGGGAACATTAACTTAACAAATGTCCCTATGGCATATCATAGACAGTAAAATTTTGTAGATGCCACGTACTTGTATTCTAAGCAGCAGAAAGGGCTTACTGCATTGTAGGAGTTGTCTGAAAATGTAGATCTTTTTGCAGGACCTAAGACAAAGCAATTTGCAGAGACAAGAAACAGGGAAGATGGTGGTTCCGACCACAACATTTCTGACAAGATTTCCTTAAATTAGGCAGACTATGAATCTGCTGTGTTTTTTCTTTTGCAGTAATAGTGCAAATTTGAACAGCATAAATAAGACTTTTTCTATGCTGATGAAATTTTTGCTGGTATGTGTAGCACTGCTGGCAGAGTCATCACATGTGAATGTAATTATACAAGTGTCTTTGCCAAGCTATACCATACAGCTAATGCTGGCAGAGGTAATAGACCTAGGTTATATCTTTACAAGCGGAGTTATACAAATATATTTTTATCATACTAGGATGTTCTGCCAGAAAAATTCATCTTAGTAAAAATTATAGTCTTAAGGTAGAAAAACATGTTTCAATAGATTAGTACAATATAAGATGGATAAATATTTCTGAATACACTCAGAAGTGTGTTACTTAAGAAAAAACTAAGTCTTGTTGAAGTAACACAGATCGAAAAATTATAATAGATTATTTTTTAAACAAAAATTCCGAAGTTTTTGTTGTATATTTTCCTCAACAAATCTGGCTAAATTATCACCTGTAGCATACTCTCCAGGAAGGCACTCTCACAGCCTGGTGAATACAGAAACAGTGCTCTGAAAAATACTTCAAGAAAATCTTTTTATGTTTACACAGCAATCCATACAGGCTCAAACAACTGATTTGTACTATGGTTTTTAATGCTTCGAGATATTGAAATCAAAGTTAACATTGCTTAAAACACAAGACACAAATACACTATCTCTGCAAGTCATAGTTATCTTCAGATTTGTATGTTATCTGCACAAGTGAACGCATATAAAAATGCATTGCAGTGGACAACCAAAGCACATCTCCCCCATGTGCAAAAAGAAATGCTAGTTAAGTTACGTGAGTGCACATGAAGTGTGCATGAACTATAACAGCACCTCGAGAAACACAGGCTTGAAGTCAGAATAAGAAAGATTGGTTTTAGATATACATATATAATGGCACAGCTGTTAAGTATATTGTGAGTTCATGTGCCAGGCAGTGAGAAAAATCAGCAGTCATGTCTCAGTGCTATTGAAACAACACATTTCTTATTCATTTGGTTCTTACTGCTATTGAGAGGTTATTTTGGCTTTTTACAATGATTAATGCTATTTCCTTTGGTATGAATTTTGATAGTCTTTTGACATTTCCATCTGTTCTTGTATTTCTTAAACAAAGATTGCTGTAATATTTTCTAAAAATCACACAAGTATAATAGCTTGAGAAGGAAACTTTCACCCACTTTAAACAAACAAAAATAAAATGAACCCACTGACCTAATGTTTTACAAGAACCAGAGA
The DNA here is from genome assembly GCF_000690835.1 of Fulmarus glacialis. Lineage (NCBI taxonomy): Eukaryota > Metazoa > Chordata > Aves > Procellariiformes > Procellariidae > Fulmarus > Fulmarus glacialis. The sequence continues at coordinate 12,840 of NW_009208717.1, forward strand.
GAAAAATCGGGGCGGGGGGGGGGGGAGGGGGGGGAAGGGGGAGTTACTTCCAAGACACATTTCCCTGAAAACATGTTTTTTTATTTAAGAAGCAGAGGTCAGATAAAAGCTTATATAAGCTGTTCTTTGTTACTTTGGAAAATAGTTTCATAAGGTTAAAAATGGTTTCCAAATTTAAGTTTTGTGTACCTCACTTTATTTGAACAATGGGAATTAGGAATCTATTCCACAAGTAAATTAATTTTAATTCTCAGGTGAAATCAATGTACAGAAAAGATTTTAAATCTGGAACGCTGTGTCCAGGAATTGGGTTCAGATTCTTTTTCTTCCAGTGCAACCTCAGTGTAATGCAAGAGTCTTTCTTATACCAAGTGACAGAAGCACATCTAATACCCGTAATTAATTATGGTCTGTTGATATTCCTGTGATAACCTTTTATGAGGGCAGGAAGGAGGTTATTGTCACTTCTGCTGCAAATCTGTTTTGTCTGAGCAGCAGATGTAGTTCCCCCTTCTCTCCGATCTCCTGCTCTCCCCTCTGTAAAAAGATTTAAATCCTCTATTTAATTTCAGAAGCCAAACCAACCAAGTTATCCACCTCTCAATACCGCTGATACATTTTTCCAGCTTTGAGACTAAAGAATAGTTTTGTTCCACCAAATGAAAGCGATCAAGTGGTTAATCCTTTCAAGTGCAATTAGCAGCACTGATCTCACTGTTCTTTAAAATGAGGGTCATGGGGAGGTAAAGGCCAGTTCTGGGCCTTTTCTTTTGTATCAGAATGCCCCTTCACTATCTCTTCTGTTTCCAAAAACATCAGAGAGCAAGGGGGAAAACAGGCTTCTACTTCCATTAGCAGTAACTTAAACAGCCATAAGTTAAAGGGGGAGGAAAAGGAAGAGCATCTCTATCTATCTCCTTTCACAACAGAAGACATCTGGCCTCCTGTGGGGAGGCCCCAGATAACAAAGAACCTGTCATTACAGACCTCCGAGATGTGTTCAGAGAGCCATTTTACCTGCATGGTTCATGCATTTCCTGCCACTGAAGCCATCTGCTTTTGCTTATTGTGGGTATTTTTGGTCTTTGTTTGGCCAGGAGTATGAAGTGGCTTCACTTTAGCATGCCTGTATGCTTCGTCAGAGGGAGGATTTAATCCTTTTCTCAAAATGAATAAGAGAGGGAGCTGCAAAAAACAATGCCTTTCCTGGAAGGTAGCACAAAAGTCATCCAAGCCTAGGTTGAATAAAGGGTCATATTGGTGCATGGGGTAAAGATACATTGAGACTGAAAGGAGATGGCAACTTGGAATCTACAGCAGAAGCTTCCAAAGCACTTGTAATCTCACCTGAATTAAACCCTTTGCTACTGCTTCTTGCAATTTCTTGTCAGCTTCAGTCCATCTGGTTTTCCACATAGGCTTTTTCGGCCCCAATTGCAGAGTAATGTAGTGATCTGTTCTTGCTTTTCTCTTGCACTGAGTTTCAGTATTTTGCCTGAATGCTTTAAAAATCAGTCTGTCTTCATAAATGATGGTCTTAGCATACTTATATAAAATGTAATGTGATGAGAAAATCCATTCCACCTATCCCTATCTTTGAAAATACCAAAATAAGGAGGGGGAAAACTTCTTATTCGTTTCCCATCATTTACTATAATGCAGTTATGACACTCCCAGGTACCACTGACTTGTGTCTCGAAGTATTCCAAAAAGCTGTGCATCAGCTGAATTAATCAAACTTGTTTTGCGACACAAAACTTAACGGTGACTGCAGCAATGTTAAAACAGGAAAGCTTTCCCACTAAGATGAAAAGATCATGTGGCAGTAAGACACTGGTCTATTGATACGAGAATATGAGGTCACCCATTGAGGTACTGAACGACTCAACATAATTCCTGAACTGTTATCCCTTGTCTTGAGAGACATTATTTTAGTAAAATTCCAATGCTGTCATTAGTAAGAATGTTGATTTTGACTGGTGACACTTAGTAATACCAACATTCAAAGTAAGTGTTTATATGAAAAATTTACAACATTCTTCCTGTTCACTTGTTGGGAAAGATAACACATTGCTGCCAGTTTATGGATTCTGAAGAGAAATCAGGTGCTGTAGAATTTTGAAAGTAGTGTATCATATTAAACTTTAAAAACACTCGTAGTGGTGTGGTTTCTTTATCACTACCTGCCAGAAAAAAAAATTTAAATAGTTCTCAAGTCCCACAGCAAGAGGTAGGAACTAATTCTCTAATGCAAAACAGACTTTGTATTTTCACCTCACTGAAAATGAAAATTTTTGTCTAACTTTAGCAATACTGGTGCTGTTATCACATTCAAATCAACTATGATTTTACTGCTAACTTTTCAGACCACTGGTGTTGCAATAGGATGTTTAGAAACATACCACAGAAGAGTGAACAGAAGAGAATGCTCCACACCAGTATACCCAAGATTGAGTCCTACGCGACCTATGATCCTGTGCGCTTCACTTCCCTGACCTGTAAAGTTAATTCCTGCCTCTGAGTAACATGTCTCTGAATAACATGTGAAGCTGCACCCATAAGCCAATTGAACTCAGCATGAAATCTAAAGGCTGAGTATTATTACTTCTGATGGTAAAATTTCTGCTTTTTTAACAACAGCGATAGAAGAGCTATACAGAAGTATGTGTACATGTGTAAATATGAATAAATATATACCTCCCTCCTAGCAATAAATGCATCAGGACACAAGCCAAAGATTTTCTCCTATGCTGTTTCTGTCTTAGGGAACATAAAGACAAAGAAAATCGAAGTGTGGTATCAGAGTTTACAAAATCAAAGAATAAACTGTTATATGTACAGAGCAAATGTATACTTTAGATAGACATATAGCTGAGCCTGTTAATGTACACAGATGAGTAATTTCACTAGGAATTAATTTGTTAAGTTTGGATGCACTATCCAGCACAAGTGCTGTATTATCCCTCCGAACAATACACTGGGGAAAAAAAAAAAATTTCATACCTTTTCACTATTCTGAACATTGCTGCTAATGAGTCTAGTGTAGTTCCCTGCTCTTGTCTCATAAAGAATCATGTTGTCTTTGCATCTCCAAGCAGCACTGAAGTATTAGATTTGTTAAAAAAAAAAAGTTAAGCACATCCATCCAGGCTTAACAGGGCATGCCAAAAGAGGCCAAAGGGGTAAACAGGTTATTCCAAAACACTTAAAGGAGTAAAACTGCAAAGAAAAATTTAGACAGTGTTGAACTACACAGAAATTCTGACTCACCTGCACAGAGGAAACGCCATGGATCATGTTCCACCATTTGTTTAGCGGAGAAGAGGAGAAAGGAGCAAGAGCGCACCCACCCTGGTACTAAGGAAAATAAATCTGTCTCAAGTAATTGTGTGCGTGAACCCCTACAGTGAACATGCACATATATGACCTTTGATGGAAAATTCATATTATATATAATGCAACTGATGTTTTCTTTGCTGTCTTTTGATTACTTACTGGAGAATAAAATGATCAAACCAGAGTTAGTATTTCTCTGATGTTTTGGGTTTTTATTAATAATATGCAACTAGTTTACAAATTCCTCGGTTTATGCTAGTATTTACTCTATTTCAATGTATTTTTATTACAAACAACAGCATGTAAAGCTGTTAATGTAACTGTAAATTTTATAATATATCTTCTGTCCTACCAAACTGAGATAAGACCTGGCCTTTACTCTGGGATAATACTTTTTTGTGCATATCATCTGGAATAACATGTAAATTTAATAAAACAAATTGTCTGTGAGGTAAATAACATGGACTCTTCATTTTTTGCAACATTTTATGTCTCAGTGTCATCTTCAACAGACATGCTATCAACAATGATTGGATATAATCTCTAGTCCTATTAATGTCTGTATCTGTTAATGTCTACAAGTCCTGGTTTTAAACATGCTTTAAGGCTGTTGAGGCTTTCATCATAATGAGTTAGGCTGGTTTTCCATATGGAAAACCTTACTTCTACTCAATTAAAAATTGAATTATAAAAAACATTCCTAGGATGCCCTCCATTTTGAAATGTCTCATATAATCAGTGAGTCTTTTTTTTAAACCATACTTGAATGCCAGCCTCGCAGCCTAAAGGTCTGCTTTAGTACAATTTCTGAAACTATTTGCTTTGGAGACAGATGCTAATGAATTGAACCGAATCAGATTCTTTGTAGGTCTAAAAAAAAGTATCCTTAGTGTCTTTTCTACAGAAGAACAATACTTCAGGTTCCAGCAAAAAAGTTTGCTCAAGCTGAAACTACAGACTTTTAATTTCAAATGTTGCTGCTAATGCTAAATAAAAATTCTGTATTTCAAGAACATCATAAATGTTTTATTTCTTTCAAAAATTATTTTTGGGGCTTCAGTTTCATGACTAAATTTTTTGCCAAATGCAGCATGAATTCCAGCTGACCTGAGCCTGCATTTTCTAGTGATTAGTCTATGCAACTGAAACATTCTATCTAGCTTTCTCTGTTCACAGGCTTTCTTCGGGCCAAATCAATGCTGCAGAGTCAATTTTTTTCATATTTACAGCAGACAAGGAAGCAACTTGATACAGCTTCAATTTTCAGAAACATCGTGTAAAGCACCTCCGTCTACTTGAAGCAGTTGGATCACGCTACTTCCTTTTTTAACCTCACACATGTCTAAGTGTGTTTAGAATATTGGCTTCGATCTGCATACCTATGTCAGTTAAGAGTACAAAAATGCTTGCATTCTTTTCTATCATGGCTGTGTTGGCAAAAAATATAGCATAGAAACCTTTACATTGCCAAAAGCTTCCTCTTTTCCTTGAATATGGCTTACTTTATCTGGGGAACTGGTTTAAAATCAATGCCTGACGCAGCTGCCAAGGAATTTGCCAAGAAAACTATACTGCCAAACTCTTAAATGCAAAATAATCTCTAACATAGGCATAGCCTAACTGATTTTGCTAATTTTAAAAGGGGAATCCATTGATAAAAATATAATGGGGTAAGAAACAAGAAATCTTGAATCTTTTGAAGTCCATGAAAACTAACATAGTAGATTCAAGCAAGCAAGGTAACGTGCAGTACTGTAGCTATTCCAACATACGGATGGTCCTATGGAAATGGCCAGGACTTCTTTTTCTAGGTCCCTGCAAAGTTCTGCCCTCTCTGTGCAGGCAGTAGCCATTTTCAGTTAAACATGTGCCTATGTATATTCGCCTTGTGAGGCATGAATTTAGAAAAGACATTTCTTGTTTATCTCTCCATATGTTGGCACTTTTCTTGTGAGAAATTAACATATTATAACTAACACTGTATTGAACATTGTCATTGGGTTTTAGTACCTTTTTTTACTTTCCAGAGTTCCGATATTGGCATGCCAGTGATAATAGAATTGGGATCTTCCTGTGCTGTTGAGTTTACTGTGTCATTTGCACCAATGACCAGAGCCAAGTCTGTATCTGAGACAAAAAGGAAATATATTACAAAATGTGTTATTATGAAAAGAAAAGCCACTGCTTCAAGTTATCAAGACAACACCAAAGCACATTAATCAAGCATACAATAAACGATGACAGTTTGTTGTTTCATCTGAATGAAAAAATTAGGTCCATCTGTTGGTGCTCAAACCTAGAATCGAATCTTGGCAGTTACATGTGCTAATGAAAACTATTAAAAAAATTTTGTGCATTCTCTGTGTAAGATATCATGAAAATAAGTACTCCTAAGATTTAAGAGGCAGTCTTACGCAAGGCCCTTGTGAGGTCGCTAAATAGAGCACATATGTGGAGTCTGAGGATGATGTCCATTATGTTACACCGTGTAGTTTATTTCAACACTACTCACTTATGGTCCAAATCTACAGTCTCTTTTCCGTTCAGTTCCTCAGTTCCATTGCTCTGCATGCAAGAAGCACTCCATTTACACACAATCCATTGTAGTTCCAGGAATTAACATTTTAGTAGTCCAAGAGATTCTGCAGCTTGGGTTAAGATGGTAGAACAGCTCTAAAAATTGCTAATAATTCCTAAAACCTCTAGCCACAGTGCTCATGAATGGTGTACTTCTAGAGTAACTGTACTGATGAAGAAATGGGACTTAGTTTAGAGCTGTAGCACCAGCAGTACCAACTAGATCACCGTTATCCTCATGCTCATTGAATCCTTCAAGGAACTCTTAATGGGTTTGTGAAATGTGACATCTGCAAAAGCAGCAGTGATTCCTCTGCTAAACATACTTACCCATGTGCCTACCAATTCTTTTCATTTCTTTTTTTTTTTTTTTTTTTTAAAGTGGTTCACAGTTTGCCCAGTAAAGTCAAGCTTAATGGACTGTACATCTGTTCAGTCTCCTAGAGTCCTTATTAAAATCAGCATCACGTTCCAGCTTCCATTCCTCTTACCCTTTTTAACCACAGGGCTAGCTATGCCTCCCAGGAGCCTGGCAACCAGAGAAGCCAAGGATGTTCTGGCTGTACCATTTTTATGTCTTCTGCAACAGCCCTCCAAGTGACTGAGATGCATGAGCCAAAGGAATTTAGCGTACTGTTACATGGAGAACAGCCTCCACGTGTAAGATAACTATAAGTCTACTTCGAGCAAAGAGGGGAATAAAAGGAGTCTAATACTTGTTTTCCCTGCTGTTTCTAAGTTCCTAAAATGCATGCAAATGTAACATCAACAAACTTACAACATCAGATACAACAATGCAAGCAGATTAGCCTCATTTACAGCAATGGCGCTACACCTATTTCAGACATTCATGGAAAGTAGATACATCATCTTGCCTCTCCAGACTGAGTTTATAGGATGGACAGTGAGTCAGAAAGATTTTAAGATTGTCAGCTGAAAAGATTTGACATGGAGTCTTCTCAGAGGCAGTAAATTCAAGATTCCATGGTACTAAATTTAGCTCGTAAACCTTCCTTTATGAGCTATCACCTGCATATTTGCTTGGAACAAAATCATATAGTTTGACTCCCATCCATTAAGCTGGGTCCAGTGATGCAAAGCAGCTCTGAAACAGATAAAGCAGTGAAGAATTCTTATGTGAAGGAAATATGGCCAGTGCAAGGTGATACAAAGATCTGAAAAGGTGCTGTTGAAATTACCAGATCCCCACCTGTCATCAGTGGCCTACGTAGTCTCTGGTTTAATAGCTGACAGCCTCAGAAGGGGGGAAGGCCTAGAGGCATCATAGAGCCATTTTTGCCATTCTTCCTGATGCTGCAGATCATATGCATCTCCAGAGAAATGATCACAGCTGTTGCAGCCTTCCTTACTTATGCAGTGTGGAATATACTAGGAAAGATTTGCCATGCTCACAAACTTAGGACTTACACAGAAAAAAAAAGAAATCCAAAAGAGACAATTAAGTGAGTGAAAATTAAAACCACAAATCGTTAACACCCTGAACACTGATTTTTTGTGTGTGTGTTTTTAACACTGCAGCGTCCTATTTGGAATTCGCTATTTTATTGCAAATAAAGCCTCTGACCCTTTTAAAAATTATTTCTTTAATCTTCAGGGGAAGAGTATATAAACATCTTGACTAATAACAAATTTCTAGGACTTTGAGTGTTTTCTGTTGGATTTTTTAATGTGACTATACAAAAACAACAGCACTTAACATTACTCTCTACAGCAGCCTGCTTTGCTGGGGGAGGCACTTTGGCAGTTCTCTTCCTTTTTTTCCATATCCCTCTCCTTTCAGAGGCCCCTCATCATGATGACCCATCCATTTGGCTAAGGGCTGCATGCAGCTGCATCTGAAAGAAGCCAACTGTATTCTTGGGTCAGCTGGAGAAGTCCGCTTGATTACAACTGTAGGTATATACAGTGCTTCTAACACCCGTAACTGGGGAGAGAAGACCTAGGCCTCACCTCAGGTTTCAGCAGAGGTGCAAAACAGATCAGCCGGCTACATAGCAAGTGCTCAATAGCTTCAGGCAATCCACTGCATAAAAAACTATTTTATTTAAGGATTTTCTTCTACATATTTGGAACCATGTCTTTTGTCCACATGCATTCATAAAATACTATAACTTTTTGCGATCTGTTATAATGAAAGAAGAATGATTACCTGGCACATTTCGCTCAGTGGTTATGCTGTCCTGTAGATGAGATGTGTGAAAACTGAATGTTTCCTGATCTCCGTTAATATTTTCCATGTATAGTTATCCTACAGAAATTAAAAGCTCCTAAAACATCATGACACAAACTTTTTTGTTATTGTTGGAAATTGAAAATGAATGTTGGCCAAAGCTTGCCATTCTTGGAGAAATCTCAGACTGAATAGCTGATTACCCTGCATAAATCTTGGCAGTGCCGGGATTTCCATTTTTAGGAAAAGCAAGAGATTTTTTTATTTTATGAGAATTAACACAAAGAGGGAGGCCAGTGAAGTAACTTCAGTAACTTCATCTCATATTTCTTTGCTATAAACCAGTACCATTCAAAGCTTAAAAAAAAAAAAAAAAATCCATTTCAGATTTTTGCCCAAATTCTTTGTATTTCCACTATCCCCAGCTCTATGCTAGAGGCCTGCATTATTTTTTAAGATGAGAAAAACTCCCAGCAAAGTTCACAGATGTAAAGTGAGGCATTGTTCATTAAGGTCTTATCATAAACAGCAGGTCTGACTTACATCGTAGCTGGAATATACATCAATAGTAAAACCTCAAAATTCCAGGATATGACAAATGGCATGAAATGACATATGACATATATGATGAAATTAAGATTAGTGTAGTCTTAGATCTAGGGCCTTGATGAACCCTTTTGCCCCATGCTGTATCATGACTAAAGGATGAAGACTGTAGTTCTGCCAAGACGTATGCTGTATTATCAAGTGTGATACTTATAGTTAACTAGCGTTTTTCATTAGAACCATGACATTAATTATCATTGTAATTCACTACATCAGGAAGCATTCAGCTTTCACTAATGTCACATACATCCAGGACACTGTATTAAATGGGTTTACTGGTGACAAGTAGGCACCAAGTCCCAAAAATGATGTACTTTTTGAACACATCTGAACATAATTTTTCACTGCAAACGTAGGAAAGAAGAAATACAGCCTTGTAGTTTGTGACCAAACGTGTTATAACCCCCTTCTTAGCTTATATTGTATTTTTAATGTCTGTAATGCAAATTTTCAAGTCTCTTGCATATTTGTACATCACTAAAGTAACAGTTAATACTTAGCACGAGTCTGCACAGATAAGAAAGCAAAATCTGTGCCCTGAAACACTTAAAATCAAGGATAAAAGTTAGCATCAAAGATAGAAGAGTAGACTTGTCAAGGTGAAGCTGGGCAATGCTTTAATAGTGTGCACTCAGGTAGTCTGCAAGTAAATGACTCAGCAGGCTTAGGCTTTCAAAACAGATTTCAAGGTAAAGAAAAATGGTACTCTGTTGGAAAGCTCAGGACACTCCAGCCTCCGAGGAAGCATAGCATATACATAGCAACAGAGATGATTAGGTATGAAGTTGACTAATGATCATAGAGGTCTGTATTTATGGGCAGAGCCCAGGGAGGAATGACTGCTAACATCACGAGACACAGGTGGCATATAAGGAGAGAAGAGGTATTTAACAGTTTTAATATTTGGATAACAAGCATGAACTGTATAGATTCAAAGGAAGTGGAAACAAGAGTTTGACATTGTTAAAGTGACAGTGAACAGTGAAATATGCAGAATGTTATGCAAGATCCGAGGTAGCTTGAAAAGCCTACTATTGAGTAATTGAACAAATATTTGAACTCTCACCTGGGGTAATGATAGAATTAGACTCCTTTATCATTTCAATAGCTTGGTCTAATCCAGCTTCAGTGCAAGTTCCAACAATCTCCATAGGTTTCCTTCCTGCTGTAGATGCTGTGCCATATCCACCCAAAAATGACATTGGGCAAAGACCTGACCATGGCCTAAATGTGAACGTATTAAATGAGCACATTGGTCAAAACAACAGTTCCAAGTCCATTAAAAGAATCCCAAAATAAAGAGTTCATTTGCTATAAATTCCCATGCAGTTTGTTTGGGAAGGCAGACTGCGTTATTCTTCAGCTCATTAAAGTTTACTTTAACAAGCTGTGAAGCTGATACAGCAATGGTTCAACAGTTCAGTATTGCATTGCTTTTTTTTTTTTTAAGCTTCAGCATCCCACTTGGCATAAAAATCACACATTTCAAGCAGATTTTCAGATAAGGCTTTGAGAAAATCTTGTTTTTCAGCCATTTTTAAACAATTTTTCTTCTCCTCCCTAAACTACCTTAACATTTTTCCTTAGCAAAACAAAGATGTTCTTTGTTTAAATAACATCTCCCCTCTTGCTTGTTATGAAACAGCACATTTCCCATTTCCCCAAAGTCAGTTGCTGGGTGAGATCCTTCAGTGAAGGCCATTCAGCATTTTATAAAATATTAACTTACATTGTTGGTTTTACGAGTAAATCACATTGCTGTTATTGCTTTTCCTAGTTGTTTTTAAAGTTCAGTTGCCAGATTTAGTGTACTAGGAACTGTTTACATACAGAATGGCTAGAACTCGGGCAAAGCTATGCAAGTTCTCTTATGGTATAAAACCACCACTCTGATCTGAAGGAATAAACTCTCTCAAGGCCAGTAGTTTAATCTCCGTGCCGACATGTGAGTGCCAGCCAATGGCCCGGTCCACCATGCCTATGACCAG
>NW_009208717.1:23568-65975 GCF_000690835.1 Fulmarus glacialis
ATTTAATCGTTAGCATGTTTACACTGTTCAGTGAAGTGCCACATGGAAGTGCTTGAGCCATGGGTAAAGGAGCTACTAAAAAGCAGGGTAAAAATGAGGAAAGGCTCTCCTAGCACATACGTACTGCTTGCAATCCTTGAGTTGGCTGGATCTCTCTATACAGCTCCGTACCATGCAATCCAGACATACTCTGATTTCTTTGCTGTCCTTGGCATTTAAGCAGTTAATTTGCCAAATCCTAATTCTAGAAAACGCACCAGACATCTATCCAGTCGTCGTAACTTTTCATTATTTACTACCATTATGAGCAAAATTCTGTCAGGGAGCCAGTCCAGTCATCCAATCTCCTGCAACATCTTATTTCTAAAAGTTTCCAAAGTAGACGCCCTGGTCTTATTTCACACAGAAAAGGGGACAAACTAGTGGTATTTCCTTACCACGCACACAACACATGACAGAATAGCTCCATCCAGAGGAACCAATCAAGGCACCCACAATTGTCGAGACTGTTGTCAAGAAGAAATCCTTCTGCACACAAGGCTCAGCCAGAGTAACTGTTTGGTATTTTAGTAACAGGCGTATGTGCTCCACCTACAGCTGTCAGTGTCAGTCCCTGCAATTTAGTAAACACCACGTAAGGGAAAGAAAAATTAAATTCATATTTCAAGAAAGTATATAATTCCTAGAATATTAAATAAGTGAAACAAAAGCAAATAAAAGTTCATTCAAGCACCCAATTAGCAGAAGATTGTTACCTATGATCATTATTGGGTTTGGTCATGTAAGTGGATACTCCTTTAGAATTTTTGCTGAAAGATTATACAGGCATAATAGGAGCTGAAATCATTTGTTATTTTGCAGGACAAGACCCTTACTCTCTTATTTCTTTCCAAAACTAGTCCACAGTTACAGCAATGGCTAGGATTACATATATATCTGACTAGATAAACATCCACAGCTCATTTTACAGCACTGTAGCTGGCTGAAAAGGTTTGGATCTCTGCAGTGTGGTTTGTGGGATCCTGCAGGGTCTTGCAGACTTGTTATGGAATTTCTATAGGGCTAGATAAACATTCTGCAGAGTGCTTTGTTGATTCCTCATAATTTATGCCAAATTTTTCAGCTAACATGCAAGACTGCATTGTGGCTAGCATTCAGCAAGTGCTGGATGTGCGTGCAAAAACTTTATATTTATTTGCAAAGAAGAGGTTCAAGAATTGCTCTCTTGATACTATTACCATAATTGAGGAGAGTCCTGTAACACCAAGACCGCACACCAATCCAGGGGTGTAGCTTGGATCCAATGCAAAAATTATCATACTAGCCATGGATGCTGTCAGCAAGCCAACATTCAACTAGTGGTGCCCAAGTAGAAATGGTGCCGAGTTCAGCAAACCTGGAAGCAAGCATGCTGCTCTAATGCTGTATTGACTTTATCACTGAAGTATTTTTAATGCTAAAGCACTAGAAATTAAGACAGGCTACAGATATAGAATAAAAATACTAAAGACACTGGTCTCCTTGGAAATTAGTTTAGCTGGAAGGAAGATCCACCTATTGCAGATACAAGACAAAAACTTAGGAATTTTTTTGGAAGGAATTATCGGAAATTCAGAAAGTGCTCCAGCTCCTGTCATACTCCATGACTCCTTCTATTTCAGCCTTGCTAATTATGTGAAAACAAAAGCAGTTTGATATATGATTGCTTTGTAGTAGCAAATAGGACACAGTAATTATTCAGAACACAAAGCTTCAATAGCTGTATATCATTGCAGTAGGAAATAATTGATACATAGGACCTAAAAGATCTCTTACTACAATTCCTCTAGCCACTGGTTGTTCACGTCAAAATCTTAGGAGTAATGCTCTATGGAATCTAAGACTCTTAGTTAAACAAACACTCCCTAGCAAATCCAGCAAAAGAAATCCTTGAGGTCAACATCTCTCCTAATCAACACAAAAGCCAAAGTCACTACCCTCCTCCTCCTTGTGTTCCGGTCCTACCGAATTTGTTAAGCTAAGTTGTATAAGGCTACTTCCCTCCCCATACAAAGGAGCTAAGAGAATTAGGCCCCAACTCCTCCTAGGATTCAACTGTATTTTGAGGAAAACAAAAAAGGGCCTCTAGTGAACTTCATCTTAAATTTCAGATGACAGACTAAAGTAAAGAGTACCCAGCAGTTTTCCATAAGCCACTAAAGAAGCACTGAAAGCTACACCCCAATATTGTGCCCAGATATGCCACAATTTTGAGAACCTTGGCAGAAGGGTGAACATCAAGGTGTGGATATTGAATCACGTACTCAGCAATACATGTAAGAGCTGCTGCTGCCAAACCAACCAGACTGTGAAATGCAGCTACAAGCTGAGGAAGGTCAGAGATTTCAATTCCTTTTGCAATGGTAAGACCTGCAAAATTAAATTATTTAGATTCAAAAAAATTTATTACATTGTGTTTTATACTCAAAGCATAAACAGACCATTGAGCAAGAAAGGACTGTTTAATTTTAATGTTGTTTTCCTTTTCGTACAATGAAATAGAAATATAATAGTTATAGGAAATTTTAACCTAATTTAAGTCTTTTCCAAAAATACATTGCTAGAACATTTTGGGATGACAGCTTGTAAGAAACAGAGCCAGAACAGCTCTTTTGAAGCCACTGTTTCTTATGCATGGGAGAGAGTTGTGTGAATGCACCCACCAGAGTTGCCAAACACATTTTGCCTACAGAGTATCAAGGCAGGCCAAATGCCTCTGGACACAGTAGAAGACTGCCACAATCTAAGTGACAAACTGGGAAAGTAGTACCACCTTCCCCTCTTCTCTCTTACCAAGTTACAATCTCAACATTTGAGAATTTCTATTGGCCTCCATAGTATCAGATACAAAATCCTCCTTAGAGGATCAGCATTAAAACTAAATTAATTCTTTCAAATATTTCTTTTCCCACAGATTAATAAATTTGTATTCCGATCAACTGAGGCAGTTGGTAGATTCATAACAAGAAAATTGTTTCAGTTGAGAAAATAAATGGGAAGTTCCGAAAACGTCTAATGATTTCAGTGCTTTTTGAAACATCGATTTTCTCATTTCCAGAACAACATTTGACTTCGACAAAACTTAATCTTTTTAACAGCAATTAGGATCTTTCACCCCAACTTACACTCCCCCCTTAGTTAAGAGTGCCACCTTTAGGAATTCATATACTTTCATAATATATTTTCCTATCCTCTCAAAGAATAGTAAATTAATTAATAACACTTAACAAGGATGCTGTGAATTGAGCACATATACTGTATAAGAAGTGTACATACCCATTGTGCAACCCAGAGCCATGGCTATAGACATCTGTGCAAGCACTTCTGGTGAGGATTTCGGTGCTCCTACTGCTGCTTCCTCCAAAATCTCTGACACCCCAATCATACACGGCATTCCCAAATCCAGAAGTGTCCTGACTAGACAACCCTGCCAGCACTCCTGCACAGCACACAACTGAGGCAAAATACATCATCTGAAAAACAAGGAAAAAAAAGAACATGTAGCATTGCTATACTTCAAGCTTTACTCTGTAAAGGAATATAAAGGCATTGAAAGGCTTTTAAAACCTTCAGGAGGACTGAGAACCAATAGTTTATCTTTAAAGATGAGAAAGATTTCTTCTTTGTTTATTAATGCAAGTGAGTATCCATTTCTGATTATAAGACTTCTGCAAATTCCTCCCGTCACATTTTCTGGTTTCTGTATTTCTTTATGACACCAATCCACCAAGCAACCATGAAACTAATTAGCATCCCAGCAACTCAGTTCCAAGATGCATTGACATATATTTGAGTAGATGTTTTCAATTATCATCAACACTGACGTATTGTTTTCTAATATTAGTCTACAATGCCTCAATTACTGCCTTATTCTTTATTGTTTTCAGGCTTATTTCTTAATGCTCTGTCCCAAGAGAAAAATACTTATCACATTAGTTCAAGCTGAAAGATATTACACCTTTGCTAGATTTGTCCTGCACTGGACAAATTCAAAACTGTTTTAGCCATTATATTCTTTATGGGTAAAAGTAGTGTATTTTATCAAGCTAAATATGAAGTTCTGATTCTCTCATATTTTGATTTTAGATGTTTTGATATAAAAAATGCTCTCAAATTCCTACATGACCTCATTTAGTAAACATGTAGTCTTCCTTCTGATATTTAAAGAGCACATGGTGGCTTTATTTTAAATAATAAATTGTCTTTTAACCTGCATTACTGAATGAGTTGAAAGTATGATCCAAAATAATATAGTTAGGAAAATCCATGATGCTCAAATCATAACTAAAACAGACAAATATAGCCATTTGACAACATTCTTAGAAAATTCAGAAAGGCCAAAGACCATGTGTCAGCTGGTATCTTCAAGAAATATTTATGGGCTTTTCAGAAGTCTAAGTCCAAAGACTTAAGTCTGACAGAAGCGAAACTGTCATATAAGGATATTAACAATGCTGAGATGGGGAAGCTTATAGATACTGTATCCTGAGGAGGTTTGGTGTTAAACAGTACAGCTGTATGACTGTATTGATGTGGCTTGTACTATGGCCTGCAGAAAAGATGCAACATAACAAGAAGCAAGAAGCAACATAACAAAGTTCCCACATCTCAAGTACTCAAATACTCATTCATAAGACAACTGGAAAAAAATATTAGCTTCAGTGATTTTACGCCTTATCTATAAGAAGAGATAATGCAGCGTATAATTTTGGTCCAGTGTTTATCTAATTATTAACCCGGTCCTCACAATGAATCAGGTCAAAATCTAAGTGTAAGAATTAGAGTCTCCTTTATTTGTATGCAGAATATAAACTGAAAATATCTGCTACTGTTTCCAGTTCAGTCTGAGCTCTCTCAGTCTTTGAGGCATTTATTACTTTTAAGATTTTATTGATCTATTCCTTCCATGTATTATAGCACAGAGGGAAATGTTTTACTTTATTCTTTTAATACACATATCAGCTATTCTAGTATGGTAATACAATATCATTTCAAAGAACGGGGTTCCAATGTAAAACTAACTATGAAACAACCATTTGGAAAATAAGCTTTGTTACTATGGGTATTGACTGCCATGTGACCGTCTGATAAGTTCTAGGACATCCATCAGATTTCTCTCCAGAGATGGTATTGTTAAAGAATTAATGAAATCTGACACCTCATTTCTTCCAGATTTAGTGCTGAACACTTTTCTAGGATGTAGGAAGCCTTAAGGGCAGGTAAGAGAACCAGTTCAGGTCTGATTACTATCAGATTGTTTTCTTCCCAAAATACTTCCTTTCTCTGTCTTTAGTAAAGATAATTGCCAATTAGATTCTACCTCTAATAAGAAATAGCTCAGTTTTAATAAGTTTTGAACAACACACGCATCTGGAGATGGACTAAAAAATAGCAAATAAAAATAAATATGGTCTCTCTCCTGATGTACTTACACTCTAAACTAGATACAGATTGGTACTTCTGCAAATGGATTAAGTTCTTTGAGGAATGTGTTGCTGCTTTGTAACTGACTGAATATAATGGAACTGGAAATGCAAAGCTGTTTTCTCTTGAATGAAACATAGCACAGTCAAAGCAATATGCTCAAATAAGGACAGTAGAAAACAAAAAGGCTATAAAATTGTTTCCCTGGCCCTAGGGATAACAGATTCCATGATCTAATGAAGAGAGATGGTAAATATTTGCCCATATAAGTGAATAGTTTTCCGGGAGGGCCTGATTCTGCACATACCCCTCGTTCCTTGCTGCTTGTAGCATTAATATTTCAGGCAGAATCAGGCTTTTTGCTTGCTCGTATGACTAGCTTTGCTAGCTAAGACCACCCTCCTAGTTTTGGATTACTTAACTATTGAACAGAAGAAAACTTAACATTGAGTAATCTGTTCAATATTATGTCCAATGGCATAGAGAGGTACCATATCCTCCTATAAACACTGCTTTAGGGAGAAGGCAGAGATAATTATATTCTGGAATAGGTCATTTAAACATATCCAGCATTCTGTGTAATTAAGAAACCACCTGTTCAGAAATATAAATCTTACTTGTAAGAATTAGCAAGTCAAAACTCCTGTGAGTACACTTTCTTTCTCTGCACATCCCTTCATGTTAAAACTGGTGTAACTGTCATTTTGTATTCTGCAGCTTATTCCAGTTGCAAATTCAGTTCCCACACAGTGTCAGACTTTACCTTGTTTCCCTTTTAGTAGGAGCCTTTTCAATTCTATTAACTGTTTGTGTTCTTTTTAAACGGATTCCTTATTCTCTCTCAAAGTCAGGCCTTCCTTATACATCTTATTTCCTAAACTTCTGGCATGACTATGGTACTATATATGGTATGTTTGCTTAGTTTTTTCATTTTCTACTTATGTTGTAGACTTTGTGTTGACTGTTTATACTACTTTTTAAAATTAATTTTATCAAGTTCTACCTTTGTTTTTCCTTGAGAGTTACAAAACTTCATTCTAGATTACGTTACCTAATTTATCTGCTTTTCCCGGCCTTGAGTTTTAAAAACTACCCTATAATTTTTTTACTAAGTGCCAATAGTCTTTCATCTTCCATTAGATAGAACCCATCCTTCTGATGTAAGCTCTATTTATTCCATAGGTTTCTTAGTTCCTAAACATATCTAAATGCACCTTTCTTTCCTATCAATGCAGACTTTGTCTCTATATGTGGTTTGGGGGAGCATTTTAGAAAAACACTAGCATGAAGGTTCTTGTCTTTAATTACTGAAAAAATTGAATTGTGATTCTAGAGTCTCTTTTCCACCTTTATCACATCACTGGTTGACCACCGATTACTACTCAGAACTCAGAAACTGGCTAGATAGCTTATGAGATCTGCTACATCTACACCCACAGACAAATTACTGTGAGGTTCTAATTAGCATGACAAACCCACTGATTGAAAGAACTGATAAACAAATGCACCAGCACAAGGTCCTGCACCTGGGTCGGGGCAACCCCCAGTATCAATACAGGCTGGGGGATGAAGGGATTGAGAGCAGCCCTGCTGAGAAGGACTTGGGGGTACTGGTGGATGAAAAACTGGACATGAACCAGCAATGTGCACTCACAGCCCAGAAGGCCAACCATATCCTGGGCTGCATCAAAAGAAGTGTGGCCAGCAAGTGGAGGGGTAGTCTCAGTGCAAGTGTGATCAAACTAAAATATGAAAGTATGTGGCTGTTTACAATGAGCCCTTTGAATCAATTATCTTAACAATCTATCCCTCTCCACTGTGCACGTAACATTTTTGTTACAGGTTTGCTTCCGGACATTAAGTTGCTGACACAGATACTTTTGTAATCTGAAGTTTTCCACACCAGAGTACTCAATCGCATGGACCAAAAGTCCATAATTATTTTTCACCTTTTTCACTGAACTGGTGAGCATGAAGAGATTTCAGGGGCTGTCCCAACAGTTTAATACTTTAAAAAATCAGGTTATTGATTTTGACACCCTATTAGTAACATAGAAATCTAACATTAGACATACTGAACATCAGAGGTAGGTATGCTATACGGAAAAAATTAGTCAATTGTTCTAGAAAACGCTTTTTCTGAGCAAAGGTCTTGAATAGTGACAACTGACTTCTGCTACCAAAACAATTAGACCACTCACACAAAACCTTACATAAGTAGTTGTATTAAAAGAGCAGGTTCTTCTGTCCAAAGTTCTATAAAAAATTAAATTTAAATTAAAATGCTTCTAAAGTGAAACTGAGGTCCACTTGCATTCAGCTTTGCTTAGAATAGAATCCATACTTTTTCCTTCATAAATGGAAATTTAAAGCTGAAAACATCAGGGAAAGTCTGCTCTGCAAAATGCTTCACTCCAAGAAATTGACAGTTGACTCAGTAAGGATGCTGCTCACATTGTAAATTCCCACATGCAGCTTTGTACTTCTGTATCATGGCAAATGCATGTAGTATCTCAATTAGGCAAAGTAACCTAGCTGCCTGTTTATCAATGATCTTTGGAAAATTTAACCTCGTAGATTCATCAGCTGAAGAAACATTCTCCTTTTTCGGAGACATCATCTTTTTTGGACAAGACCATGCAGAAAGAAGCTGGTCCTATGCAGATGAAAAAAAAAAGGATACAGACACACATACTTGAGTACTTGAGGTGACATCAAAGTTTTCTCATCATGTCTTCTCACTATTCCCATTAATTCTGTTAAATATTTTCTTCTCTGGTCATCTCATCGCTCACAGAAATATGTATATTTACTGTAGAGGCAATGGGTATAAACATAAAGCCGATGCTTATATTGGCATTACAAGCAATGATCATTATACAATCCTTTGGTTGCCAGTAAAATTTCAGTGCATGAATATGCATCATGGATCTAAGTGAAGATGAAAACTGCGTTGTTTAGTGCCTGGAGTAAAAGTTTTGAGGCAGGAACTCATAAATTCTAATCTCATTTGTAATTCACTTTGGGTAAGTCATTAACCTTGTTTTGATTTCCTGTAGGTCCCTCCTAATGAAATTGAATTCAGATCTGTCATAATGAAGCATACAAGAGAATAAAGCAGCAGACAGTACACTTAGCAATAATAAATACAATTTCTGGCATGAGAGGCAAATGGAGGCCAGGTGTGACTCCCTGGGTAGTGTGATAACCACTATTCCAAGCAAGAACAAATCTGGTCACCATTTGAGTAAAAGAAGGATTAGGAGAAACAAGCATCAGTCCTAAAATACCTGCCAAACCTATAAAGAAAAAAGTACGCACTCAAAAGAATTAAAAAAGCACTTTTCTTTATTAATCATAAAATAAAAACAGGCGTAGAACCCAAACCCTACTTCCACTGAAGTTGTAAGTTGTGTCACTGACACTCATGGCAGCAGAAGGCATTTCCTGCACATGCTTTTACATGCATAACTTGTATACATTGTTTTTGCCAGAAAACTAATTTTGGAATAATAGAATCTTTGTCAACCTGAGGATGAAGTGGGGACCCCAGATCCGGCAGATGCATATGAGACTGCCAAACAAAATTTCTTAAATAAAAAATATTCCACTTGGGCAAATATGGAGAAATAGTTCATCAAAAAACCCAAAATTAAATATGGTCATAAATTCCCCAGTGACTTCTCACAACCTTTACTGCTTTAGTAGGAATACAGACCGCAGTGTAGCATCTGAACGTTGTTAAAAGATGCAGACCACACAAGGAGTTCAACAATACTTCCTTGGGAGAAAATATTATTGCTCCCAGTACTAGTGTCTTTGACCATATGTGTTGGTGGTTTAAGGAAATGTTTTTCCCTCTTTAGGAAAAGACTAGATCATTTCATTAATCCAAGATAATATGATATTTTACTTGGAGACATATTTTGTCATCACTTGCACAATGTTTTGTTAAATATACCCAAGTAAACTCTGAGCAAATAAATGTACAGTATGAATTTCTCCAATCAAGACAAAGCCCAGTGTAGAAAGATATCACAATCTCACTCTTGGACATCACAGGAGTTTAATTTTCAGTTGGGTTATCATTTTAGGAAGTTTTTAATAAAAACTTTAAAACTTGTATACAAATTGCCCAACATTAGTCAAAGAAAATAGATCTTCAAACAAGGATGATACTTTGGACAAAACATTTTAAGTCAGTGACCCAGGGAGGAGGCTGTAAGGAAGGTCTTTCAGATGCTGTACAAAGCTTGGTTATGGAATGGTTCACTAAGTGAATTTCCCTCTCTTTTTTTCTTCCTTTAAAATTAACTTTTTGTACCATCAAAAATTGCTTTCCTTGAACTAGTATGTATTTCTACTGTTACTCGTTTACCTTGAATAGGAGCTTTGAAGGTAGTGAACCCTTGAAAACGGTGCTATATGTATCCTTTTCTGTTATCATTTGCATTATTCTTTTTTCATTCTATCATTATTTTTAAAGGTAGTTAATGCAAAGAGCATAACAATCTTGTTTATGAGGAAAATACTATTCAACATAATCAAAACCTTGCTATATGATCCATTTTCCATTTCATACATATATTTCAACACAAATAATGACATCTGGAGTTATGCAGTATATACAGGCCGTGATCCAAAAGCTTTTGAGAACAGTCTATGTTAATTTCAATTGGCCCTGGATTGGGTCCCTAACCTATACCATATTGGCTCTTTATTTCATACATAATTAATATCAGAAGTTTCTTGGTAACAAAAGGTATACAATGATTCACCAAGGATCCTGAAAAGTTAAATTTTTAGCCCTTCATTCAATTGGAAAGCAACATGATATGTTAGCAACCCTGACTTACCACTGCCTGCTGCTTTTCAATGTTAATCCACACTACCTTTCAGGAGCTCATTTTATTTTTACATAATTATTCCTAGCATGGCTCATCATTTAAATGTCAAACTGGCAACAAGAAATATAGATAAATTAACTCCCTTGTACTTTTTATATAAATTCCAGCTGTGGTCATCATTTTCCTAGATTGTAAGAGCATGGCTCTTCCTGTTCTTGTGCTTTTTTTTTTTTTCTTAAATAGAAAGGGGTGCTGTTCTTGGGAAAGGTTATTGAAATAACACTTTACACCTTCCTGTTGCAGAACAAAACAATCATTATGATGGATTCCTAATGTATCTTGCCTATCATTATATTATGGAGTGACCCTTCAGGCAAAGTTCTGTCATGGTTACTCATTTGCCCTTCTGAAATTAGTGGGATTACTCACATGTGTAAATAGAATGGGATTTGGCCTTTACCTTATATATCGATTACAATAACCCTCGGACTGTGAAATAGCACCAACCATTGAATTCAGTCGGTTGTAAAAACCATCTTTGTGTTCTTACTGCACGAAATTTGGCCTGATATATTTCAGATGTAATACGCTTGACACTGGAGGGGAAAAAAACCAACAAACAAAAATCAAAAAAACACACACACAAAAAAGCTCAGAAAAAAAACATTAAACAAGACGACCTACCTAAATCCTAGACTACGTTCCTTAAAAGCTGAACATGAATATGCTTCTCTTTACAAACACTTTCTTAGCCAAACAGTAATTCAGTCTGCAAATATTTAAATGTTTAGCATGACTGTACTTTGGTTTAATGCTACCTGCAGGCAAATATGGATTCCTGTCAATCTTCAACTCACCATGACTACAGAAATTAAGCCTTCCTCTTTACTATATCCAAAATAAATTTAACTGAAAAAGAATCAGTCTATCTCAAGAAACATCTTGCATACAGAAAATTGCAGCCAACGTACAAGTAATATCAGTTTTCACAGATCTTAAGGCTGCCTC
This sequence comes from Fulmarus glacialis, assembly GCF_000690835.1. Taxonomy (NCBI): domain Eukaryota; kingdom Metazoa; phylum Chordata; class Aves; order Procellariiformes; family Procellariidae; genus Fulmarus; species Fulmarus glacialis. The sequence goes on from NW_009208717.1 coordinate 34,887, forward strand.
CTGATTAACAGTGTATCTAGTTCCTTTTCTCCTCCCAGAATAAGGGGCCGAAGGATGTAGGAAGGTATGAGGGCTACTGCTATTACAACGGAGACTAAGCAAGATATAGCCTAATGATGTCATATCAAGGTTGAAATACGTTTCATATTCTGAGGCTAAACCCCTGCTTGTTTCAATAGAAAACCACTGTATCTTTATAAGCAGCAATGCTCTACTTCTCCTGACCTTGGCACAAAGACATAGTAAGTGTCATCAAACCATTTGGCCTTTGAAGTACTTGCACTACTTGAAGTCCTTTTGAGTATCACGCACAGCTCACCTATTCCTACACGTCAGCACTTTTGTTCAATACATACTGATTTGAGTCCATAAACTATCTAGCACTTGAAGTCATATTGCTTAAGGCACAATTCAGTAGCTCAGGAGATGGGCCAATTCTGAGTAACACATTCTTTAAAAACACAAGTTTAAAGTACAACAGTAATTTTACAGTATCAAAATTTTTATAAATCTCTTTTTGCCCCGTATTTTAGCTCTTGAAACACGCAAGAAATTCCCTTCACCACATTATCATCTAGACATTGAATGATAATGTTTCCTTGGAATGACTAAACTCATTAACAAAATCACTGCTTTCATGCAACACATTTTATATGTTTTTATCAAAAATGTTTAAGTGGTGTTGAAACTTACCTTCATTACCAAAATTCCTCTAATGACATGATCAATAGCCCCATAATCTAAATCGTCCTTTTGTTCAAAGTGAAAATATTCTTTCTCAGGAGAAACAGCTTTAATAATTTCAAGATGTTATTGGAATAAAGGCTACTGGCTTGAGTAGCCATTCTACTTGGCAAGTCCTTGTAACCAGTGCTCACCACACCCTGATGAGAAAGAAAAATAAATAGTTGTCAAAGCTTTCATGTATTGGAAACTTTTCACATGTTCTCCGCAGATCTGATGCCTGTTTTATACATGCTAGTAAATCAAATTTGCATATTACTGCAGACATGAGTTACTAAAGCTTTCTTTTACAAGTTAAGGATTCTGTTTAAAACTAATAGCTTACTCTGATGCATGACCAAAGAAAGTCAGCAATTTTGTCAGGAAGCCAGAGACTAAACGAGCTGGGAGGCCAGTCAGGGAACTGGTTACAAAACCATATGGTGCTTATTTTTGAGAATAAGAAATCAAGTACTTCTTCAAATTCGAAAACACCTCATGATTGTCTGATAAGAATCACATTGCACAATGTGTTTCACAGATTAATTGCACTCCAGTCAATCCCAAGGAAGAAGATAGAGATACCTTCAAAACTTAAATTCTTTGCAAGTACATCTGGATTAAGATCATGTTTCTTTAACATACTTTTATATTATTATGAATGCAGAACATTCAAAAAACCGCAAAAGAATTCTAATGCCATGCTCTGAAAACAACTTATATTGAATTCTGATCTTGAACACTGCACCCTAAATTATTGTTTCTTTCTTTCATTGCATCATTCCAGGATAGCCATCTGGACATTGCAGTTGCCAGTTCATCCCATATGCAGCCACACATGTTAGCTTCAGTACACATCCTGGAGTAAGTCATGACATGATAGTCAAGTATGGCAGGCACAGAAGTCAATACAAGGTAAAATTGAAATACTTTTAGCTGGACTCTTCTTTTTACCCAGCTTTCCAGAACAGGCCAATACATGTGTCTACTACCTGGAGGACAGGGAAGGCTGCAAGTATTTTGCTATTGCTTTATAGTCCACTTCCCAAGTTGGTTCCTGATGAGAGACTTTTCCTCCTCAGGTTAATTCCCGCATAGTGTTTTTAATTGCTTCAAATAATGGGTCTTTACAAAGGAAAACAAATGAGACAGTACTAGAAAGAGGGAAAAAATACAGCATTATAGTTATTACTGAAGAGAGTAAGGTAGAAAATAGTAGGTGCATGGAGGATTTTTCTCATGCACAACAGTGTTTGAAGTGTTTTCACACTACAGGACTCTCACAACCTGGATAAGCTTTTCACTATGTAAGCTGGGCATTTAAATTAATAGATTGAACAAACCTTTGAGCCCCACAGCATACATGCAGACCTTCTGTGTGCCTAAAGCCCACTGCTGCACCAACACAAACATAGTGCAACATGGGACATGCAGTCTAGGTAGCACACGTGGGGAGGAGAGGCAACCAATATCCAACTGTTGATTAGATGTGACATTAGATCTGCTCAGGCACATACAACCTGACCCAGAACAAAATACCTGAAAATGGTTCAATAACGGGAGTATTTAAATTTGCAAGATCTACATAAAATTTAAATATTTCAATTCAAATTATCAACAGAAGATTAGCAGAAATATTTCTTCCCCCCAGAGAAAAAGGCTTAACTGGACTTTTCCCATTAAGGGAAGATGATGATAGCAAATTTTTTCTCAGCTCTGCTAAACATAGAGTTAGGAATTATGCAAACTTGACTATCTTTAATCAGGCCCCAACATTACAAATTTAAAATAGTTTTGACAACCAATTTAGCACAAAGCTGAAGATAAAAAAAAAAAAAAAAAAAAAAAATAAAGACAAAAACCAAGCCCCCCAAAAAAAAAAAAAAAAAAAAAAAAAAAAAATCAAGACACAAAGCTAGGCCCTCCTAGAAGAACATTAGTTTAGGCCAGCAAGTCTATGAACTTGATACCACCAGTTTTATGATGTTCGTCATTCTTCAAGTTTCAACTGCTAGAACCAGATCATTACAGAAAAATAATCTTCCATTCAAAAAGAAAAATATCCTTGTAACTAAAGAAATAAGTTGGAAATGTGACCACCTGAAGAGATAATGAAAGAAAAAGTTTAAGATTGATTACATCTCACACATTTTGAAAATGGTCTCACACCTTCTTAGGTATACCACCGCTTAGGACTGCACTGTTCTGAAAAAAAACAACTAGTAAAACTTGAACTGTTTAGACAATACTCTAATATATGCTCTGGCGGCAGACAAATAATTGCACCTTTATATCATCTTACCATTATACACTGCATGACTTTTCTTTTCCTGATCACACCTGAACTTAGTCTTCATCTAAAAATAGTAATCCTGTGAATGGTAATCTCTTAAAATCTACCATTCATATTGTAAAATAGTGACATAGAACAAATCTCTAAATTGATTTTTCTCTTTCTGTATTTGGAATTGGATGCTCAAAATTCTTGTTAATAAAGCTCTAGGGATGAATTTAAGGGCATTTATGGATATCATTGTTAAAAATTATGTTACCATGCTTATAAAAGTCACAACACATAAAACATTCAAAGATGGAATGGTGTCTGGATAATATTCCAATTTGTGGTTTCTTTACTTATGAAAGACTGCTTTATTACCCCACAACACATTGGTAAGAATTCCATGACAGACTTGCAGTGGCTTCAAGGAAAGACAGTCTTTATTACTATAACATCTATTACTTTTTCATTTATTAGAGCAACACTGACATTATTTGTATTTTCTCTGCACATCAGTTATTTCCAAATGCTGATGTATAATCTACACACCTTACAAATTTAAAGTTCTGCAGGATGAGTCATTTCTACTTTACGTCCAGCCTCAGCTCCATAATTACTGATCGTTATTTCATTGACTCCATCATACTCTTAGTGATTAGAATTGGAGCTTTCTTCCCCAATTTCATGTTTAAGAAAGCAAACCAAACAAATTTAATAATTCTTACTAGAAATAAAGAGGGTAAATGGGGAGATATGTAATACACGTGGGTGCTTTCAGAAGTAAATATAAAATATTAATCACACTGAGTCTGAATTGAAAATAACTAGGAAATCATTAGCAAAGAGAAGGAAATACTCTAAACCACTGGATAAAAATGAAATAAAACCTAATCCTGAAGCCTTTACTCATTAATAGTTTTTTCTACATATCTAGATACACTCATATTTCACTAAACATGTTATACTAATAGTGACATATGATTAGGCTCTGCAATAGTTATAAGAAGTATCTTATCTGGAATAAGAGCAGTACTAATATCAATATCCACTTCTTTACACTGTTTGGCAAATAATACCAATATATTCTTGGGACATTTCTTTTGCACAGCCTCTAACACCCTTTCCTGTTTCAGCAGTTATCTCCTAGAAATTCTGCTCCAAGGTATTTAAGCTGTTCCAGTGCTGGAGGCCCAAGCAAAAATAATGGAGATGACAGATACAGGATTATATTTTTTTTCTATTTTTATAAAAAAAAAAAACCATTGCTGTGTTAACAGAGGCAAGACAACATTAGTTAGCAGACTCTCTCATCGTAACTAGATCTGTTAAAAGAAAAGGGACAAGAGTCAGATTTTAATAAGCACTAGGCAAATCAGGCTGTGCCAACTTATTTACCAGCTTTATCTCAGCAGCTTCTAAACTTTATTTCAAACAAAAATTTCAAAAATATACTGATCACTAAAATTATTTTCATCCATGCGAAAATACTTATCTGGGTGTTTATTTTACTAAAGAAAAAGTGAATTTAGTTTGTCCAAACTAAAAAAAGGCTGGTTTTGTTAAGTAGTCACTACTCAAAGAGCAGTGTGCCTACACACTGTGCCTAACACACATTTAAGCATATGATTTAATAACTTCATTAGAAAAACCTACCTGCCTTCTTAAGCAATGAGGGTTGCTGTTCCCTTAGATAAACCACTTACGATAAGTTCTGCAGCAATTAAATGGCACATTTTCTTTGTTCTGGGTTAAAGTGTATTAGAATCTATATGGATTACCAAAGAGTTTTTGTAGTGCTTTCATTTTTTGCTGTAGATACTGTGGTAGTTAGTCCATAATAATTCTATTATATTCATTAACAATGGATGTTTAGAATTGCAGTACTACTCATCCCTGCTACAATACCAAGGTCCCAACTCAATCTCATACATGCAGAGCAACAGCTGTTCTTGTGCAGATTCCCATTTTATTTTGATGGGGGCCAGGTGAACAGTCCCCAGACTTCCATATAGAATCGGAGCCCAATCACATCTACATAATTTTCTGAATAAAAAGGAAAAAAAAAGACATTTCCTGATTACAAGTAAATAGATTCCCAAAGGATGTGAGAGGAACCACAGAAATTCAGTTGCTTGGGACACAAACTTGACTTTTCAAATAAAAAGGGACTGTAGTTAATGGATTACACTGGCAGAGGAATGGACTGAATGACATAATAGGATTTTCTATCCAAAATTATCATGATTTGTTTTCCAGTTTTTGAAAGTTTGAATATGAAGCACTTTGACTGGCAGGAATATAGGATCTATAGCAGAATGCCAGCTAGAAACCTAGGGAGGAATAACACCATGTACCAATACAGGCTTGGCACCAATGACTGGAAAGCAGCTTTGTAGAAAAAGACCCGGGATCTTTGTGCACACCACATTGACTATGAACCAGCAATGTGCCCTTATGGCAAAGAAGGCCACCAGCATCCTGGACATAAATTGCAGTGTTAACACACGAGCACACAACTAACTTGCCCACAAACACCCAATTATTACATGCATGAGTGCCTAAGCAGTTCTTGTGTTAGTGCTGTAGTGGGCATTAATTGCAAGGTTTGGTGGCAGGAGGTGCAGAGGTGACCTGAGGAAGAGAAGGCCATGAACTGCCCTGTACCATCCAGTTCCAGCTGGCTCTGAAACCCATGTAAACACCCTCTCACACACCAAAAGCTGCCACAGCAGCACATGGCACCCCTGCTCACACATGTGAGCAGTAGCTGCTAGGGTAGGAGATGTGAAGAGATATATAGACACACACATGAAGTGCTGAGGAGACAGGCACCTGGTGAGATACTCTTGGAAGCAGGCATTTCATACCAAAGGGAATTTCATACTGAGGGATCATGGCCCAGGGATGACCCATGCTGGGGCAAGGGCAGCCATGAGGGGTGGGTCAAAAACAGTTGCACACAACCCACACTCAAAGGAATTGGGATGGACTGAGTGTAATATTGAGGGAAAACGAGAAAAGTTGAGACTAGGAAGAGTGGAGGAAGAAGATTATGTTTGGCTTAAGTTGAGCCTGGGAATTAGGGAAGAAGCATATTTAAGTGTTTTTTTTAATTATGTTCTCTTTTTCTGAATACTCAAATCAGTAATTTGAAGTTTGTGTTAATTAGCAATAAATGAAGTAAAAATTCTGCAAGTTAAGACTCTTTTGCCTGTTGTTTTCAAAGAACATCCTTCAGTGCAAAGGAGAGCAGAACTTTGACCAGAATATTTTATAAAGTGTTAAGCAGTGTTCTAGATTCAAAGCCATATTTTCTTACTCTACCTGGTATCAAATCCCCTGACAGTAACTCCCATTGCTTTGGCAGCTCCTGCTGTAGCCAGCCCAGCAATGCCACCACCAATTATCAGCATCTAGAGAGATCAAACAGATAGTAAAGTGCATTCTATGTTCACTTATTCCATCACATGCTGTGTCTGCAGTACGCCTTATCTTCAAAAGCACTTGAACTTTAAAGAGCGTCAGAGGCTAAAAACTATAAGTACTTCAGGGAAGTAGAAAAAGAATAATCTTATCTCAACAATGCAACATAGTTAAACAGCTGGTTTAGGCTATAAGAGCAGGTGGTCATCTGTAAAAAAGGTGCTATATGTAGAAAATAAGATAGAAATAAGTTCGAAAAACATTAAGTTAAATAAAACATGACTAGGACCACTTTTTGTGTTCCACATAGACCTTAACTCAAACTTTGATAACACAGGATGCTAGCCCTACTTGTCCAGCTATGCAAATGTTTTCCTTTACTATAGCTCTTCTCAGATATGAATTCTGACAGGCATGCTAAAATGGGTATTAGAAGGCAGAGTTCAGTCCCAGAATGAAAAAATAGACTGTTTTCAGATCCTTAAAAAAACAGTGAGTGTCCTTCCAAGATATGATGTGATTTAAGGTATTTTTACACTTTAAATAATTGCAATTATCAATCGAGCATTTGCCAAAAATAAATGAAAAACCCAAGGCAGAACTAAAATATACATAATATATTCACCTACAAACTTCAGTTGCCCTTGGCTGTACTACATTAAGGCAGGTGAGAACAGACAGGAGTTGTCCTTGGTGTTAGTGTCCTGCCAAGCAGAAGCAGATCTAGTACGTCCTTTTTGGGACCATCCTATGAACAATCCGATCCTGACCCCCTAGGGAAGCATTAAAAGGTTCTGGTCAAGAAAACTCTGTATTCAGAAATGCTCAAATGCACTTAAATCAACTTTTACTGGATGCCTTAAATGTCTAAAGCCAGTACCATCCAGCAAACCCAAATAAAATCACAAGAAATCAAATGCTATTAGTTATCTCTTAGAAGGGTCATGTGGGAGAGCTGAACTGCCTTGTTGCACTAGTAGTCTAGCTTTCCACTGCAAAATTTTACTCTGTAAATATCAGTTGTAGCAACTGTACCTTCACAGGAGAAATTTGACCTGCTGCCGTTATCTGACCAGTAAAATCCCTGCCAACAAGATTAGATGCCAGCACTACTGATTTGTACCTATAACATGTAAGCAGATAATATTGTAGATAGGTAGTGACACCCTCAGATGAAAAAACATTTGAGTATCCATGCCAAAAATATGCCATGAAGTATCACACTCCCTAGAGTTCAGATATCGGTATACAAATTACAGAAGCAGAGCCAAAACCTCTTGAGACAAATCAATTAGATAATTAATAGAAGCCTCATAACAATAGCATAATGGACATTTTAAAGCAATAAATTTTGAAACAATATATTCAAATGTCATTCCAATTTATACCAGTGGCTTGAAAATTAAATGTTTGATGGAGGACAAATGCTGGGAAAAGAATGCATACCAAAGGTGATGACACATAGCATAAAGCGCTTCTTGCAACTGCAATATTTTAATTATTTATTTTTAATTCTGTGGATCATCTGACATGCCTATACTTGACTGTCATCCCACTTGCACAGAATGTGGACAGTGCACAGGGCTGCTCATAGCTATTCCAGGAATTTACAGCACAGGTTCCCTTGCCAAAGTAACAAGTTGATGATTATTATATAAACTTTACATGAACTGGAAAATAGAGCAAACCCTTCAGTTACCTTTAAAAGGAAGTATGTTTGAAACATAAGCTGCATTCATAGTTACGTGCTGCCTAAGCATTCCTGTACAACTTATCTCTCCCAACACTCTATTGCTCAAAAATCTTTTCCATTTATTGTTCTTTGTTCAGAGAACAGGAGGTGGCCCAGAAAATATTCACTAAAATGCTGTCTTGTCTCAACATTTTGTAGCTATATGGACCACAGTAGAATAAAGAATATATCTTTGTTACAGCAGGCTTTTTTGTTAGCAACATCTAATACTTGTGGAGTTTTTGGTGGGTGAGGGTTTGGGGGGGGGGTTGTTTGTTTGTTGTTTTTTTGTTTTTCTTTTTACTTATTGGGGAATTAAGGAAAGAATCACTGATTTCTTCAAAAGTGCTGCAGGTATGCCATAATTTGAAGGGGGGTTGCTGTTGTTTTGGGCTTGTTTTCTTAAAGAAAGATTTTCAGGCCAGTTAACTATGGATTTCTTAGTGCTTTATAGTATTTGGCCAAAAGGCCAAGCAACTTGAACACTTGGAAAACTCTTTTTCAATCTTTATAGTTTTCTTACTTAAAACCTTTTTCTCCTTCTTTCAAAGTTTAAAATAAAACTAAGCTGGGCATGGAGTAAAATCCTCTTTATCCTAAAAGGGTAACAGATGTAAAACCAGTTTAACATCAATGATCTAAATGCTGAAGCAGGGTGCATACAGTGCAATTCTCCTGATTCCTTGGATACAGATGGCAGAGAAGTTGGTCCATTGTTAGTACTGCAGGGTAAGATAGGCAGTCATTCTGGGAATTCCTGTACAACTCTACAAAATTAGTATTTTGTAGCTAACAGTGAGTGATAATTTTTCCTACTGAAGTTAATGGCAAAATTTCTACTGGGTTCACTGAAGTGAAATTTCACCCAGTGGAGAGAAATGAAAGACTGGCAAAAATGAGAATTGCTAATACCCAAGTTGAGCCAGGGCAAGATAGTCATTTTATATACATGCTTTCTGTATTAGTCGAAAAACTGTTTTTCTTCGGTGGGTACCATCTGCTTCATTGTCACAGCCATATAATCCTAAGGTAATAATTTATTTTGGTCTACAGGCAAATAAAAGGATAAATGTTAAAAACAAATATTTTAAGAGAAGTTGGTATATAAAAAAAAAACCCAAAACATTTAGGGCCCTGTGTTAGAACATTGGAGGGAAATTAGAGAGTTTGACACTAGGTTAATTAGGTTTAAATAGCTTCAGAGAGAGAGAGAATGTGCAACAGGAAAACACCATTCATCTTTGTAGCCAGATTGCTTAAGTTTACCAGAGCTGTCATCAAGACCTTTTAGAGACTAGTTTCATGATTTTGTTTATGGTTCTGTAAAAAGAAACAATATTGACTGCTGACATTATCACGGCTTGTAATTTTTTTCCCCTTAACTTCACTGTGGCTGACTACATGAAAAGTGATTTGTTTAGCTTCATCTCCTTCTGCAACACAAGAGAAAAATAGCCCTTTTAATAGGATAAGAAGGTGCAATTGAAGGGCCCAATCTAAGTCATGAGGTCCCGTCTCCTTCAACTGCAAACACAACACATAATCCCCATAAACATAATTTGGCTTTGGAAATAGGTAAGTAAGAAATGTTTCCTATTAAAGTGAAGTCACTATTAAAGTGTTTCCTATTGAAGTGTGAAGTCATAGTCATAATTTCCTTACAGAGCTACAGATGAAGGAGCAAATCTACTGAACCAAACTGTTACGCTATAGATGAAGGCCCTTCTTCATATCTGATCCAATTCAAACCTTGCTGAAGTCAGATGAAAAACTGCACCAAGTTGGAAAGAAAAGCAGACCATTTACTTTTTTTTCACAGGTACAAGACAAGGTCCTGTTTTGTGTCCCTAGAGATGTGGGAAGGCTATATATATATATTCATCATGAGAAAGGCCCTCATTTAGGTTGTTGTTTGCATAGACATGCATTAGACATCTATTAGATCTCTAGAAGTTGGACTTCAGCCCAGATGTGATACAGCTGAAGGATTTTTCTAGCTCTTTCACGCTGTTACTCCTGATGGCACTGAACTAACATCACTTCCCTCTGGGGAAAAAAAGATTGCTAATCCCCAGTTGCTGTCAGCTAACTCCCAGCTTGTCTTCATCAACACACCTTACTGCTCACCAACTTATCTCACCTCATTTTTTTCATTCTCAAACATGGATAGAAAGTGAAAAGATAAACTGAAGGATATTATACAAGCCAGAAATTAACCTGACTACAAAAGCCTGGTTTGAAAACACCAGGGAATGAAAATGCCACATCAAAGCTCTCCAAATACCAGCATATATGAGTTTTTAGTTCTCTCTTTTCCTTCTTTAGTAATCATTACCGAATCCTATTCTGTGGGTTCTTTGCTATTGAGAAAGTAACATAGCCATGAGCTTACACATAAAGCCATATAGCTTTCCTATGCTATAATGCTTGTTAATGGATAGTTTACTTATCTCCAACTATCTCAGTTTAGATAGCCAGACACTAATTCAAATCATACTGAAATTAACTGGTTACTTCTGCACAGTTTTGATCATTAGCCACTTCCTCATGTTTTCTCTCAAAGATATAAAAGACCCCGGTAATTTATATTTTGCAAGTAAGAATAACAAAAAAGTTTTAGTCCAAGGGGTCTGAAAGGACTAAAGCAGTAGCAGAATCCCATTTTTCCTTTAAGCATAAACAGGGGTTTCTCACTTGTTTAGCTTTCACTTGCTCCCACCATACTGATCAGTTAACTCATCCTAGACACGCTCACTGCCAGAAGGGAAGACATGGAGAAATTTGAACACTGGTATTTTATAAGATATTTAACAGCTATATTAAAAGGTCCATAGACTGTACAGATTCAGAAGGTATGGAAATAAGAAATACTAGGAGGTAGACCTCTCTACTGGGTAAATCTTATTCCAAGAGGGAAAAATTACTGGTAGATGATTTCCTATTTCCTGAAAGCATGGAGGGCCAAACCAGGTAGGAAACATAATAAAGCAACCTCTTTCCATCCACCTGCAAGTAGACAGGGGTCACAGAAAACAACTACTTTCCCTCATTGTGCTGAGCCTGCCAATCAGAGTCAGGGTTGGTACTTGCACAAAAGTGTCACTGTCACCATCTGTCTAGAGCTATTTCCATCAGAACCAGAGTGAGGTTTCTCATTGGGATGATGTAAGAAACCTTGACATCAGAAAACTTAAAACACAAGATATTAATTCTGTCTCTTCTTAGCTGCCACATTCTTAAAATAGCACCCCAGTATAGTTCCAGCTCCTTCAGTGTAGGATGTGAGGCTGAGGATCGAGAAAAATGCTGGCAACTGAACTTCATTGGAAACCAGTGGTGACAGCACTGTGACAGTAAAGTGGGAAATAGGAGAATATGGTGAAGAGGATTGAATTTCTCTTAGCTCCTTTCTCCTTGGCAAATCTAAGCCTGCACATAGATGGCACAGAGCATAAACATGCACATGATGACAGAGTTATAATGGAATTGAGGTAGGGTTTACGTGAAAGCTGATGTGACCTCAGGCACTTCCAGGGCACGCCAAGGAATAACAGCATGAGAATACAGGTATCCGAGAGAGTGAACCAGTTCTCTCCCTTCAATAGCAGCCTAGTGTTCACCTCTAGTGGGGAAAAGAAGGGAGGACAAATTGTTGCTCTGCAGACTGCAGCAAGTGCCAAGTCTTTTTGCTAAATGGGTGTCCTATAAAGCAACATCAGATCTTGGTTTGAATTGTTGTTCAGATTTAAAGAAAGCAAACTACTTATGGTTTGATTCAGCTTAATTTCCTACATGTCCCATTGCTGTTTTCTTAGACATACTATGATAAAGGGATTAACCTCTGCGTACATCAGGCCAGCTGTACCTTATTCTTAAAATTAGTCAAGATTTAAAGGAAGTCTTGCATAAAAATATAGGGTTTTTTACAATTTAATGCTAAAAGTTAAGCTTATTGTTTATTGATTCTCAAGTAACTTAGATAACCGAGTCCTGGACAGGTTTTGCGGAAATAAAAATCCCAGAAAAGAGTTGTTTCTCTTTTGCATATAGGACGTTAACAGCTAAGCAGGAGTGGCCCAGGGATGGGCTTAAACATTCTTCTTGCTACGAAAGAGCACTTAAATTTTTTGGATATACAGAGAGCAGCAAAGAAACACATAAATTTACTTTGCTACAGCATGTTAAGCATGATGTGGAAAACAGAGGATTACATTCACTCTGTACCTCCACAGTGGAATGTTATGATATCATAAGCAGTGATATGAAAAACTGTTTTCGGATGATTTCTGAACAAAACATCAGTGGCAAGGCAGCAAGTGGCAGGGAAAATGCCTTGTTCAATGAAGCACTTATGTGTCTGATATCTTTACCAAATTGATTCTGCTTGAGATGAACTGGTTCAAATTTTAAACCATTTCAATATGTAGCCTATGTACATAAATAATTGGTTCAGTATTTAAACTAGTTGTTTGTGGGTTGTTTTCTTTTAACGAGTTCCTTATAGAAGTCTAAATGGCTTTGAAATCAGTTCCAAATTTGAATTGTTTCAAAATGTGTCTTATACTGAATGACGACTGGTCTTGACTGTTTGGCCAGTAATGCAATGTGATACTACATGGGGAACCAGAGTTCAAAACTAGCAGGGAGAATTTTGCACCTTTAGTTGCAAATTTACTTGCAAGTTTAGGAAGGGTAACAGATTCCTTTAACCAGCTCATACTGTCCCCAGGGCCAGGCTTCAAAATAAACACAGCAACTTCAAAGACAGTATTATAGGTTCCACTCCAAGCTGAAGACAATCCTGTTTGCATGTTGTGATCAGCTCACACTTTCCTTTGCAAACAATCTTATATTACTCTCCTACTTATGTGAGAGATTATCATGGAAAAATAATAAAAAGTGGTATGTTAAAGCTATGCCAAATATAAGACACATTTATCATGCTGTCGATGGAATTTCTTACCATATGTCTCAATGGATTTACTAAAATGAGTTTTGTTTTATACCTATAATAGCTATCGTTCTTAGAAAGGGCATGTATAGTGTATTTTACAAAAAGAAAGTATGAAGCTTAAGCAGCAGAAAAAACAGAAAACATGATACCTGAGCACCCAAAAAAGTTCAACCTTTTGGTATAGCAGTTAAAACCATTTCTTTAAGACTGCTTGTGTAAAGCGGAAGCCAGAAAATGGGGGAATATTCCTAAAGCTCAAACTGCTCTAGTTTCTAAATTGATGATCACATTTAGCTGACACAGATTAGGTTAATTCAGTTCTTTTTTCACTCCCTCCTTTGGGTTGTGCTAGGTCCCCGACTGATTAGAAAAACCATCCTTTGCTAGCTCTGTTTTTGCTTCATGTAGACAATATTTCAGCTGGCTCCTCCTCTCCCAGTGCACGTCTGGAAAGCAGGTTCTAGAAATTGCCAGCATTGCTCTAGTCTCCCTTCCGAGATAATTCTACCTATGTAGTAAAGCCCACAGCAGGACAAACAATAATCCAGTATGATCTGGCACGCAAGAATAACGGTAGTGCACTAATGTTATTGTCTGGTAGTTCTCTGCAGATGTTGGCCATCATGCTAAGGACATCACATCCTTGAGCAACTTAGTCCATTGCTAGAACTGTAGCTTTGCATTCAGTAAGTTTGTCAGGAGGACAGGGTTCTGAGCTGGATAGATAAGGCTGACAAGTGTTGCATTTTTTTTTCAACAAGGCTGCTTCATGCTCTCCTAGATCCTCATTTAAGCTTGGACACAAAACATATCATGCTTGCTTAATTAAACATACTACTAATAATAATTTAAGCTAGAATTAATTCTAATTTAAGATTCAGCTTTAAATTATCATATAGAATCTTTTCCCTTGTGTTGCCCTCTACTATGCTCTCAATATGTTCACTATACTAAGTACAGATGTAACAGATCCTGGTACAGGATTGAGGCTCTAGAACCAGCAATAGTAAACAAAAGTAGACTAAATTAATTTGCATTGCAATTAAGTGACCAGAATTCCACCAGTTGGGCAGGTGACTTATCTGGCTAAAGGTTACACAAGCTAAGAGATCACTAATAGAACGGTCTGGGACATATATAAAACAAGATCTCTAATGCAAAAGAAATTTAATAGAAGACTACAGTGCTGGCATACAAAATATCCATTCCTTTACTGCAAATATATGAAGCTACATCTGCTTGCTAAATGATTTTGGGTAATTCAGCTAATTTGGTACAAATCTGAAAAGAAACTTTGGGTCTTCAGAATAAATATGGTTACATTATTCACTTCAAATGAAAAACTTACCTTTAAAACAATGTCTGAACCAAATATAGTTTTCATAATTACTATTCTGGCTCCTTTGTATTGCTCAGCAGAGAACTTTGCTTCTTTGTCAGCTTTATGTTCCACTTACACTTTTAATCCTTTTTTCACCAAGGGCTGGACACCAGTAGGAGAGTCTGCAACCCACTTCTCACCTTTACATTTCTTTGGTAACTTCCACAACCAGGTCCTTATAGTGAATACCTATAAAATAAAAGATACAACTAAATACAAAGACTTTTCCCCCCTAGTTCATATCAACTTAGTTTTTATTTAATTCCAAAGGCACAGATTGCATTTCAACATCCAATGGATATCAGCGGACACAGTTTATCTAATTCCCTTATAAAGTTTGAAAATTCCATCCATATATCAAATCCAGTAAATTTTCATGCACATAAGTCATCCTTAAAGAAGTATAATCACTGGCTGACCTTAGTGGGATGGTTAGCGTGAGAGAAGGTGGCAGGATTGGGCCCCAAGTTTTCATAAATAACACAGAACATCTCCAGATGAGCATTCCACTGTTAGTTTTTATAGTGCATCTTCCACAGCCAGCCCACATGGTCTCACACACACATTCATAGATGCCAAAACAATAACAAATTAAAGTTTGGTTTATAAAAGGGCCTTGGCTCAGATGCTGCTTATACAAGTTTGCATGCTGTTTACCCTGAAAAAGGTGTGGAACTGACCACAATGAGGTGACAACCTCAATTCCACTCACACGTGAGGTGGGAAAACCAATAACAAAACTGCAGGATTCGGAAAGGACACTTTGTTTTTCCTGGCTTGTGTGTGAATAAACCGTGTTTTGTTAATAAAGAAATGAAGTCATTTTGTGAAGCAGACTAAGGAACATCTCTCTTCCCCCTTAGCACATATGTGCATATAAACATTTTTTTAAAATATATATATATAAAAGAAATATATAAATATATATATGCCTGATTGTACACACATATCCATGCTGAATGTGATGATCCACAGAAGGATGAAGTCCTAGATTATTATTCTCCTCGCTTACTATCCCTTGCAGGCAGTGGAAGATTTTCATGGACTTCAGGGAAGCTGGATTTCTAAGCATTACACTCCCCCTGTGCTGAGCACTGGTTCGAGGGCTACACATCACCCAAATCCTGCCTGTGCTTTCAAAACAGAGTTTAAGTGATAGAAAGGCTACATACTGCTTCCCTAAACTATTTAGATTTACCTTTATGGTTTGATCCTCCAGAATACTGTCAAAACCCAATGCTGTCTGTTAAAGTAGTATGCACAGAGAGCCAGGGAGATGCCTGGAAAGATGAATCAGTTTCATCCAAGTACTGTTCCTGTCCAATTCAACAGGAATGTTCTCACAAACATCGGGTAGACCTGATATTTAGCCCCAAAATGGACCAATTAAAAAGGGGAATCAAATGTTTCACCACGCCCATACCCACATCATTTCACAAAAGTTTTTTTCTGCAAATAATGTTTTTCTTTAATATTACACTCAATCAAATGCCTGACTGCATACATCTCATTAAAACTTGATTGTCCCTGTAATTAATTGGGGATACCCCAAGCTATACATCAATTACTAGCGCAAAGGCAAAAACTAAAGCATGCTTGCTTAAACATACACTGTCAGTTTAATGCCAGAAAACATTCTACAAGAGATTACACAGACCAAGCAGATACATGTGACAGGGACATTTCTATTAGAAACACTCTAAACAAAGCCATTTAGTACAGAGCACATTTTGCTTAAAAGATATGCACATGGCATTAGAGCAAAGCTGGGAACAGCTATTAGAACTTTTATTGACACTAAGGAAATAACTGCCAGTATTTATAATCCTACAAAGAAGAGTGTCATAACAAGTTCACTGGAAAAATCTCAGTTCCATCCTGCACATGTGTGCATGATATTTTCAGGCCATTAAGATAAAACTAAAAGAAAATACTTTTTTTTATTAAAAAGGAAAACCTTTATATGTAAGGTGCTACAGAAAATAGAAGCTTTTTGTTACAATCCTGGGAAGATATGGAACCAAGTGTTAAAGAAAGAAAATATGCTTCAGATACACTCCTCAAATTAATAGCTCTTCCCTGTCCTTCAGGAGGAAGACAGTAATTCATCACTATCAGCCATTACTATACACAATGCACTTGCAGTATCTCAGTTGCTTGGTTAATGAGTAGCAGGTAAAGTAAAGCAAAATCTCCCTCTAATCCCTGCCCATTTACTCTAGGAAGGAAGGAAATAAGCACAGAATACCTCTGATGCAACATCTAAGTAATCCAAATGAGCAGCAAAAATGGGTTCTGGAAATGCTTAACCTATATCCTGTTCTACCCCATATGGCTAATGGAATTATACAAATATAAGAAACAAAAGATTTAACCCATGGTAATTTTTGTATCCTAGATTCTTCTAAGGTCAGACAGAAAAACACTGTTCTCATTTTAAGTTGTTGTGTTTTGTTTTGTTTTTTTAATCCATAATAACATTCTAATACTTTACAAACTGGTTGCACAATATAGGAGGAATTGGTTTTCAGCGCTAGCCTTCAATCTGTAGTCAATTCTATAGGTCATCTATATCAACTTCCATTCTTTGATGTTATGACAGCACTACAGACCAGCATCTGGTCTTCGAGATTTAGATGTGAGTTTTATATTGGAACTGGTATTTTCATTTATATACCAAATTTGAAAAGGCTGAATCCTCAAATCTCTTGCATGACCTATCACTGCTTCAGTGCAAGCAACTATGACTATTACCTTAAAGTGAAATACTATTCTATACTATTCTAAAAGTTTGTGCAGTATAGACCGCATTGATAAAAAGCATTCTAAACCTGTTATTTCTGTCAATACAATTCTTCCCATAGCCATCAGGGGAAAGAAAAAGTCATCTTTTTATTATCTCTATATATGCTAAAGCAGTAAAAGTTCTAGCAGCCCTAGAATCAACAGGATGCAAATCTCCATAAGATTTTTCTGACAATTGGCAGAGTTTAGCTTGAGAGCAAGCCTGTGAAGCAGATGCATTCAGGCTCATACTTCTCCCCTGTGGTAAACTGGTCATTGGAACACCTGTATTCTCAGCCTAAACTTTTATCCATTTCAAAGCTCACTACTGTAACTGTCCCCCAAATGGAAAAAAAATTTCTTCAGCACCATGAAGCAACAACAAAAAAAACCCAAACATAGTTCTAATCCTAAATACAGGCTGTAATCAATCTAGAATGGGATCTGGAGCTGAGTGTTATTCTTTTCCCTTATACACCTCTTCATTTCATTTGCCAAGCTGGTGATTCATTTCAAATTTGTGCTAATGAAACACAGCACTGTCATAAATCTGGAGCTGCACGAGCTCCTATGAATAATGTTTTCATTGGCAAACCATACCTATTTCAGGCCTGACCCTTCTTTGAGCACATTTTACCAAATGGTCCATGGTACATTCTGTATTACTATGCACAATACGATAAACTACAGACAGGAAATCCGTGAATGAGCTTATAGAAAATAACACACTCAAATGTAGAACGCTTACCTAAGAATAATTAACATTAGCATAGGCTAAACTTTAAGTCCTCCTCTTGTACAGCAGAAAGAATAAGTACAGGAAACTTTACCACTGCATTTGAAGAATTCAGATAATTTCCTTTATTTTATGGTTTTAACTAGGATTCATATGAAGTAGGTTAATTAATTATATTTTTTAGGTGCCATGAGCAAAACCACAGGAATATTTCTGAATTTCATGCTCCTGGGACATCCTAGTAATGTAAATAGTTTTGAATAATCATGCATCATGCCCTAAAGCAAATTTACAACCTCATTAAGACTATGTACGAGATTAGTTACAATCATGCTCCTTTCTGCAGGTCAGTAAAGTAAATTCATTAGTTATGTATCTTTGCTGTACACACAAGTGTTATGTCCTTCCATTAGGAAAGAAAAGACAGAGAATTGTAAATTACTGAAAATCATTTGTACAATTCTTTTGTTTTAGAATCTTCTTTAGCTGTCTCTTATATGTAGTAGGCCTCCCATATAATTCAACATACTGTTGAACTTGGACATTTTTTTTTAGTAGATTTTGCTTTCTACATTTACATTCATTCTCCTAGTAATAAGATCACTATTTTTATTATTTCATTCTGCACAGATTGTAAATCATGCATTCATTCTAATCATTTATAGTTCTTCCTTTCTGACATAATTCAACTGTCAGACACTTAAAGGTTTAAAATCCCCTTGCAACAAGTATATGGTGCATCCAAGTCAAACCTCCTCCAGAAAATTAAAATTTTCCACAGCTCTTCTCAGTCTGGATATAGTTGGCAGCAACCTAAACCACATCCTTATGTCATCTTATATTCTAAAGGAACTCCAACAGCTTAGTTTAGGGCAAAAAACAAAAAAAAAAAGTTATATGATACACGCATACCCCACTCCAGGCCCAAGCTCATTGGCTAAAGCAATATTTTTTGCAATATGCCTTAAGATCTATTAAAAAATAGTGGCTATTCAGGGTTAGCTACTTATTGTGTTATTTGTCCATAGCCGTTCACAGAATATACTAATAGTTTTCTAGGAATTCAGGAAAAGGCAGCCCTTCATTGAGAAGTTCATAGTAAAAAACCCAGGAAAGTCAATTAAAGGTTTCTGAAGGAAAAAAAAAAGGCATTTTTAAAACATATTTTCACTGTAGCTGAACAGTGTCATCCAACAATTTACCAAGATAGTCTTTGGGGTTTTGCCATTGCTTTCAATGGGAAGGCAAATATATTCGAGGTATATATAGTGAGGTACAGAACATTTATAACACATTTACATACAGGTAGAGTATCCAGCACGAGAAAGCACCATCTTTTCAACTATGACTTAATCTATGAAGTCTGTTCTAAACACAGAAACATTAATAGTATGAAATGCTTTTTGCAGTCTGCTTTAGAGAAGGGTTAGCATATCTCTTGCTGTTGGGGGTTTTTTAATTTGGTTTGGGGGGAAGTTTTCATTATTTGTATGGTAAGAGATTTAAAGACCTCATTTAGGAACATAAATTAATGTGATAGGCATTATGAAAAATTTTTATAAATATAATTTCAGCCACTCACACAATTAGCTTTAAAGTGGCTAGCTCAAGATCAGCTAGTAGTGTGTATTTATCTGTAGCAGCGAGCCTTATTGCAGCCATATTGTTTGCATATTTACTCTGCCTTTCAAAAGTCTACCACTGATTACAGTAAAAAAATGCTGCTGTTACACTCTTTGCAGTACATTTGCTAGGTTAATCTAGTTTAACTATGTCTGAATAAAAAAGTTGCACACACGTGTACACAAAAGCACACACCCTTAATACCACAATTTTGTAAAGGTCTAGCTCATTTGATTTTAAGAACACAAACTGCATTTGAGCAATATTCCTCACATGATTCGTTACACTTCTGCCTTAAAGGTTTCCTGCCATAGGAAATCTTTTAGCCTTTACATTCTATTTAATTCTTTAACATTCTCTAAGCATTTTGAATGAAATATACTGTTCAAATACTCCTTTATGGCAACATAATTTCCATATTCTATTGATTTCTTTTCATGTTTTCTCAACTTTTTCATTGAAATGTTCGAAGAACATCCCTAAGGAAACTGACATATTAATTATTGTTTGGTTTATTCTTACAAGAACAGTAGTTTAGATTATTTTATTATGTTCCAGACAATGATTGCCTAACCAGATAATGTAAGCAAAGTAAAGTAAACTGGAAACAGAGTTTAATTACAAAAAACATTGCTTGGAACCTTGTAGTGATGCATTTGTAGTTGAGAAATACCCAATAATTCAGTTCACAGTGCAAGGAAGATTATCACAATATCACAGTGATAACCAAGTAATACAGAAAAAAGCTTTAGCCAAGGAGTAAATAATGCAATTGAAGAAAGGATGTAAAAAGGTAGTGCAATATCACTGTAGAAGACTCCTAATCTTGGTCTTATGCACAATATTGTTTCCCAGATATAACTATTACAGTGGCCAAATGACTGTTTTAACTTATACCAGACACATTATTCCTCAGGAGGTAGTGTGACGTTTGGGAAACAGACAGACATACATGCTCTTATCCTCTTGTTATTGGCATAACGGCAATAAAACAGTGTCAGAATCATTTCAGCCCAACATACCTTAAGATGATCTTCAGCAACTGCATACACAAGTCTTAAAGGCAGCTTGCATCACTATTAGTGTACAAAGTAGGTTCTAGTCCCTTTAGAATTCAGATCCCTATGTTCATAGAATTAGATACAGATAAATCAGTCTCAGATCACTGGAAAAATGCAGCCTGGGAGCTATAAATTGTTCAGCATCACATAAAGTAAATTCTTGCTATCAGGTAGATTTGAGGAGATATTTTGGGGTTTTTGTTTCCTTAAAAAATTTCAACAGTACATCTATTAGCATTTCTATTTATACATACTGAAAGACACCACATGAAACCAAAAGGAAGGCAAGAAGACTGATGAAGACAGGCTGAGAAGGGATATCCTCTAAAATTTTTGTTCTACATAGAACTGCATGAATGACCATGCATCTCAATTCATTCAATTGACAGTTTCATTACATAAACAAGTCTATCAGTCCTGATAAGATGATCCCAGGGTCCTGAGGGAATTTGCTGATGTAGTTGCCAAGCCATTCTCCATCATATTTGAAAAGTCATGGTAGTCAGGCAAACTCCCCAGTGACTGGAAAAATGGGAATATCACACTCAATTTTAAAAAGGATAATGAGGACCCTGGGAACTACTGACCAGTTAGCCACACCTCAGTCCCAGTAAGATCATGGAACAGATCCTCCTGGAAGTTATGTCAAAGCATGTGGAACACAGGGAGGTGATTAGAGACAGCCAACGTGGCTTCACCGAGGGCAAATCATGCCTGACTAATCTAGTGGCCTTCTACAATGGAGTAACTGCATCAGTGGACAAGGGAAGGCAACTGATGTCATCTCCCTGGACTTCTTTGACAGTCCCCCACAACATTCTTCCCTCTAAATTGGAGATATGGACTTGATGGATGGACTGTTAGATAAGGAGTTGGCTCAATGGCCACATCCAAAGATTTACATGCAACAGGTCAATGTCCAAATGGAAACCAGTAATGAGTGGTGTCCCTCAAGGGTCCATACTGGGACCAATACTATGTAATATCTTCATCAAATCACAGACAATGGGATTGAGCGCACCCTCAGCAAGTTTGCACATGACACCAAGTTCAATGGTGTAGTTGATACCTTGAGAGAAGGGATGTCATCCAGAGGGACCTTGAGAGGCTTGAGGAGTGGGCCCTCATGAAATTCAACAAGGCCAAGCACAAGGTCCTGCACCGGGTTGGTGAAAACCCCAACATCAATACAGGCTGGGAGATTAATTGATTGAGAGCATCTTGGTGGATGAAAAATTGGACATGAGATGGCAGCCTGGAAAGCCAATTGTATCCTGGGCTGCATAAAAAGAAGCGCGGCGAGCAGGTGAAGGGAGGTAATTCTAGCCCTCTACTCTGCTCTTGTGAGACCCCACCTGGAGTACTATATCCAGCTTTGGGGTCCCCAACACAGACACGGACCTGTTAGAGCAGGTCCAGAGGAGGGCCACAAAAGTGATCAGGGCTGGAACACTTCTCCTATGAAGACAGACAGAGAGTTAGGGTTTAGCCTGGAGAAGAGAAAGCTCTGGGGAGACCTTTCAATACTTAAAGGGGCTTCTAAGAAAGATGGAGAGAGACTTATTACCAGGGCCTGTAGTGACAGGACAAAAGGCAACAGTTTTAAGCTGAAAGAGGGTAGATTTAGATTGGATATAAGGAAGAAATTTTTTTACAATGAGGGTGGTGAGTCACTGGAACAGACTACTGTGGATGCCCCAGCAGTGGAAGTGTTCAAGGTCAAGTTGGATAGGGCTTTGAGTAACCTGATCTCGTGAAAGATGTCCCTGCCTATGGCAGAGGGTTGGACTAGATGATCTTTAAAGATCCCTTCCAATCCAAACCATTCTATGATTCATTAGCCAAGAAAAAAGGCTCTGTAGATCAGCATATGTATATACTCATGTTTATCAGGGAGATTCATGACCTCATCTTGTCTTCATTAGGAGTTGAAATACAACAAGCATCCAATCCAACTGGGCTTTAACTAAACAAACAAGCTCTTACAAATGCATACAGAATAGCACACAGTGTATTCATCTTATGTTTGTCACAAAACATTAACTCCATTGTGACACCAAGTTCCTACAGCTCTCCCTGCTGTCTACATTTCCCTGGAGCTTTAGTGGCATTTATTTACTCTGAAATTTCATCTTTCTGTTCCTTCAGGTAGTTTCCTTAACCACCACCAGTATATTAATGATAGTGGAAAAAATTGAGCACAAATTTCCTATACTCTTATTAATTTTTCCTTTGATGTCAGTTTTGCAATTTATTTCGTGTGTTCCATTGCACACCATGCCATCTGAATGAGCTTCAGGGCTGACAACCTACAGAAATCATAAGAGTGGCCTCTGTCAAAAATACAGCTAATTGTTCTCTTTTCCTTTGGACTGAGCTCCCTAATACTGAAAGCCTTTAACTCTTGTCTAAATGCACAGTTCTACTGTATTTTTAAATAAGCTTACGTAACCCTTTTTTTCTGAAAACTGTGATCATATGTTATCAGCCAAGTTCTCTTCTAAATGGTCTAGTGAAACAAGCAGCAGCTTTCATCTAAACCCTATCCACATTTTCCTTCTTAAGAGATGCACAAATAGCCTGAGTTCTTTCAGCACACTTGTGAATTTGCTTTGTCGCACAGCCAGACACTACCATGTTTTTATATAGGCAGCATCCTTCAAATAAAGTTAAAGAGCAAAGGCCTTTACAGGCTGATTACAAAACCTGTAAGACGGATTTCCTCCTTCAGTGTAAAGCATTCAGATTTTAGGCAACAAATAAGACAACCTAGGCAAACAAACTTCACTCAGTATCATGAACTACTTACCCCAAGACTTGGTTGAGTCCTCATACTGGAAGAATTATTTTTTACAGTGTTATTGTAAGCTATGTGAATGTTATAGACAAAGTTAAGCAAAGAAAATACACTTTTCTGCATTGCTGGTACTATTTCCTTTCTAACATCGGTGCTATCCTTGCCCATTCTCACACACTCCGAGTGTCCTATTTCTGGGTAGGAGTGTCCTGCCAAATTGTCTTACCATCGTGTTACTACTACTGCTGTGGCTCTTGGACCTGTTTGTAAGTCTGCATCATTAGTAAGGAGGCAAATTATCTCCCCATTTTATTAATATTAAAACATTTATTTACATTAAAGACTGAAAAGAATTACCTTCTCACTTTGTTTTGTAGGTGCCCAACCTGAGGCACTCATGAGTGGGATTCATTTTAACTAATTCTAGACATCTAACTTTTAGATGTGTAGCCTGAACTATCAATTCAAGTTCAATTACTTCCTTCAGAGTCAGAAAGAAACAAACATTTTCGCAGTCACCCTTGTCTCAGACTTTTCTTTTAGGAAGAGGTCAATTATAATCTGGAGGGGGACAGTGAGAATAAATGTCTGCAAAAAAGGGAACGGCACACTGAACAATAACAGGAGAAAAAAGAGTATTCTATGAGCATTGTTCATTTGAAAGAACAAATAATATGCAAATACAATATTGTTACAATACAAATGTCCAGACATTAAAGATGTAATGTCATAACTTCTTGAAATGTTAACATGGCATCCTTAATGCACCCTCACTTCCCAAAAAAATCTACGAGCACATCAACAGTATTGCGAAAGCAATTTCTTTATAGAACAATATCTCTTCACCAGGACTACCAAAACCACATGACCAAAATTATTCCGAGGGGAAATTCTTAAGCATTCGTCTTTACAGAACACTACTCAGACAATTAAAAATGAAATCTACTGAAATCAATCATCTGCTTCACAGCAAAAAATGGAACTCTTGACCTATGAAGTAAAAGACAGGGTTGTGTCTTAGGTTTGGGCTTTTTTAAAAATTGTTATAGCAAATAAGACTTGTTCTCAGACGTTCCCAAGACAAATGAATAATACCTTATTACAACATCACCACATCCTGTATATTATTGTACAATCTAACTTCTGAGTTGTCATTGATGTATTTCATGAAAATTAACTATGGAAAGTTAATTTTTTGTTTATTCCACAAATAATTTAGCCTTTCAAACTATTTTAAGTATACAGATCAGGTGTACAAATTAAGTATACAGATTTCATAACAAATGGTACAGTTAGCGTCACCTTTCCCATTGGTATTGGGATGAAACAGCTATGCTAAACCCAAAAATATTAACTTGCTTTCTTACCCATTACAAATTCAATAGAGAATTTTAATATAAGTCAAAATGACAAAATAGTGCATGGGATTAATTATCTTCCAATGCATTATTTGATCCAATGCACAAATGACACAGATTACATAATTATTTTTAAAATAATTTACCCTGATTTATAAACAGCTTTTGGCTAAAGATGTTATCTCGACACCCAGAAGCAGTTTGAGATATAGCGAGATTACAGGATTATGAATGGTAACACATCAGGAAGCTCTACTTCCTCTCCATATTTCTATAAGTAACATCATTTTTTCCTCATTCTCAATTTATTTGCAGTACTTCCACCTTTTGATTTAAATATTTTACTTTCTGGAAGTAGTGAACAACACGACAGTTCATCTTTATTTCATTTTAGCAGGCACCCCAGATCAGTATACACCTCAGGTGTATACTGATACATCATACAGCTATGTATGTATACCACTCCAATTTAAATGTACTTTCACTGACCTGGTGAGCTAAGTTGCTTGTAAGTCATCATCACTACAGGTGTTTCTTGCCCCGAGATATGCAAGAATCAAACATTTCCATATGAAACAGCTTTTCCTACAAAATCACACTCAAGATTGAAACCAAATGTTAACCAATAAAACCTATAAGTAAATAAATAAAACTGTTTTCATGGAATCTTAGGACTTGAAAGGACTCAAGACATCATCTAGACCATCTTCTGCCCCAAAATAGTATTAAGTCTACCTAAGAAATTACTGAAAATATCAAGAATGATGGATATTCCACCATCTTAGGAAATGTATTCTGTTCCCTACTATATTAATTTACCAAGCGTCTAATTTAATTTAGCTGCATTTATACATCTTATTCACAAGAGACATAAATCAATTTTGGTTTTGCAACAGCCTTTTACATATCCAAGTACTGATATAAAAGCTAAGTGAAGAAAGCCCAATTCCACTTCTCTTTCCTTCTAAGTCATGTTTCCTGAACACTTAATCATTCTTATTCTTCGCCTTGGTATTCTCTTCAACTGGTCCACATCTTCCCTTAAATGTGACAACCAAAACTGATCATGCAGACGTTGAGGCAGTACCAATCCTAAATAAACTAGATTGATTACTTCACATGTCATGCAGGCTGTCATCCTCATTACGCACCCTGTAAGATAGCTCCCTTTCTTATAACTTTGTAGCACTGCCAACTCATATTGAATCTTAGCGCACTGTAACACCAAGATCTTTTTCTACAAAACTGTTACTTACCCAATTGTTGCCATCATGGTATTTAGGCAGCAGATCTCTCCTAAATTCTAAGTGTGGGAGCTTGCTATCATCCCTGTTACTTGTATTCCACTTTTTTTTCCCCCCTCAGATTGACTCCCAGCTTGCAAAGATAATTTTCAATTTAAATCCTGTCCTAGAATAAAACCTCAGTGCCCTCCAGCTTCATCTCAAATGCAAATTCAATAAGTCTTCTACTCCACCATCCAGATCATTAATGAAAATATTAAGTAGCATCTGACCCAAGACTGATTCCTGCCAAACCCTACTCAATATTTAACTTTCCATTTTGAGAGAAAAGCATTGATACCTGACTCCAAATACTTCTACAAAACAGACCAGTACCCACCTTACAGTAGATGCATCAAGACTAAATTTTATCAGCCTGCTTATAAGAACCTCAAAGTCAAGATATATGTCAAACTGCTTCTCCTCTAGCCACAAGGCCTGCTAACACTCTGGCAGACAGAAATTAAACTAGTTTGGTACAATTTCCCCATGACAAATTTGTTCTGACTGTTAATCCTCTCATTTTTCAGGTTTTTACAAATACTTCGGTCATTTGTGATAACATTTCTTTTCACATGAACAGAATCAAAGTTGACTTGTCTATAACATTGTATGTGCTTTCTCTCTCTTGTCAAAGACAGGCACTGATTTTTCCTTCCACCATTCTTTCATGCTTTAACTAGCCTTCCAAAAAAGATTCCAATGGATAATGTGGAAGTCCTGAATGATTCATTAACAGGCAGTAATATAAAACTTCAATACTGATACATTAGGAGTGTTATTTTGCTGTCAAATGGATTGCTTACGTGTCTCTTGCATATGGCAGCCTAGAGTAAGAAAATTAAATTGACTGTCAATGAGCCAGATTAAGTGTCAGAAAAAAGTGCTCAGAATATAATGCAGATAATGATCAATTCTTGCTATTGCAATCAATTGCAAGTAGTTCCTATTCATCACAGTGACACATTGACATTAAGTAAGATAGTTATATTTAAAAAAAAAGAAGCCACTGGTAAAGCGCTATAGTATTCAAGTCATTGATTTTCTTTCTTCACCTAACGTGACAGAGCTGTTTCAATCACTTACAAAAGACTTCTGTTGTAAAAACGAAGAGCTCACTGACATTTGAGGTTGAGCTTTACTCATCTATCCTTTTCCTGGAGCCTGAAACATTGACGTTAATCCTGAGCAGCTGCTTTATACAACAAAAGGAATTTGTTATGGAGAGCCATTTTAAAAGTGCAATTAGCCAATTAATAAGCAAGTGCATAATTTAACAAAAACTTTACCAAATGCTTGAATTCTTTCCTGACATAGTCACATTAATTGTGGTGAAAATTTTAAACTGCAGAAAGTGCCAAATTATTTATCTGACTTCATTTCTCATGAAACATGGACAACTGAAGCTGTACAGCATGAAGCCTGACAAGGCTTCAAAAAGTGCAGGAGGAACCTAAATTGTGAGCTATACAGGATAAGGCTATTAATACATATAATTATGACAGCTATGGAGGATAGCTGTATCCTTTTTAGGAATGATTAGCTATTGTTTAATCTTGGAAAGTCAAATTGAAATTCTGATTTTATTAGAAAGCATGTTCAGAAAATACTCTAAATAAGGGAGTAGGACATCCAGCTTAGAACTTTAGGGAATAAGGGAAAAAGCCACTAAAAGGCAGCTGCTAGATGAGGCAATGTATCTGGTTCAGTACAGAGTGATTACATTGGATGTATTAATTCTTATCATGAGAGAAAATGCAATATTACATTTTACAAATAACATCCTGAAAATGAGCTGCAAAGCTTAAAGTTGTGGATTTAGAAACTTCCAAATAGCATCTCAAAAGAAAAGGTTATGCATGAGATGTTTTTGATGTAACTGCTAGATGAGGCAATGTATCTGGTTCAGTACAGAGTGATTACATTGGATGTATTAATTCTTATCATGAGAGAAAATGCAATATTACATTTTACAAATAACATCCTGAAAATGAGCTGCAAAGCTTAAAGTTGTGGATTTAGAAACTTCCAAATAGCATCTCAAAAGAAAAGGTTATGCATGAGATGTTTTTGATGTAAGTCTCATATTGCAAAGATCAATAGTATTGCAATGTAGTAATTCAAAAAACAGATTAATAAATCACTTAATTGAATCAAATAATGTATCAGACACTTGACTGTCTCTTTTCTTAAAGGCCACTATTTAAGGCAGTGCATTAGAAAACAAACTCATGTGAATGAAGCAAATATAAAACAGCCTTTTTGAGGGCTATGAGAAAGCGAACTGCAAAGGCACAATGACACACATCCGTGGAACAGAATGGGAAAAATTTATCAGAGGCACAACTAAACATTATCAAGTGCACCTTTTGGTCTCCCTTAAATGAAAATGCCCTTGTTAATAATCAAGAAACAGGAATTTATCAGATCAAAAGAATAAATGTCATAAAAAGGATATTGATGAATGTTCTTCGGTGGAAAAAAAATTGACACTCAGATGTTTGGTTCAGAAGCACCTCACAAGGTAAAATTGCAGCATGCTCTGCAAAACTATTGGTACAGACTTACATGTGCAGCTTGGATACTTCTTTCTCTCCAATACCTCAGCTTTGAAAAATATTTTTAAAGTCTGGAAAAGAACTGATGTATGAGAGCTTAACTTCATAGGAATATTATGTTGTTATTCATGTCTATTTAACATAGAAAAGCACTTTAGATGCACCATTGATAATAGATGATTACTGAATTACATGCAGAGGTTATCTGGTATAATTTGGGGAGAAAAAAAAACTTTCAGAATGCAAACTCAAATCCTGAGAAAATATTTGTATACCCTAAAATTCACTTTGCAGCTACACTAATTTGATTTAACAAACGACATCACCAGTACCTATAAATTTTGTCCTTAAAAACGCAATACCTTTTGCAAACAGTTGGCTTTAAAGTTTTGAAACATGTTGAAGTCTTTTTAATCCATGTATGCACTTTCTAATAATGCAAAACAATAATTACATTTCAACTTGTCTTAATAATGCCTTTGAATGCAAATGAATAATATCTCTATTGAATGTAAGTATATACAGAATTAAATAAAGATCTCAGGTTAGATATCTAATACAAATATATGAATACTGCATTCATCTTTCAATTTGGAAAATTATCCATTCAATGCTTTACCTCTTTAGTGAGCAATGTATGTTATTTTGCTAAGTAAATTATTTTCAGAGAAATAACAGAAATAAAAAGGAATAGCCTCTGGAATAACCATGTTCACAGTACTACTGAACACGCCCAAAAAACGCAGATGGTTAGTCACCTGATCCCAGTCTTTTGAAAGCAGTAATGCTGAGCTCAGTGCTGTCAAAATAGCAAACAGTGTGAAGATACAGCAATAACTTTAGAAAATAAATAGTTGAAACTTAGAAAAAAATTGTTTTTCCTATTAGACTCAAAGTTTCAGATTTCTGTCACTACTAAAACTACTCACTGTCTCTGTTGTCCCCTTAAGTAAATTATCAATCCACTGGTGTTATTATGCATGGTCCTCAATAACCCTGATGACAAATGTGAGTTACCGATGTACATACTCCTTCCAGTATATGTTTCCCATAGCCCTCTTGATAAGAAAAAGCATAAGCAGATCTTACTGAGCTTGATATTATTAGTCTATGTCTTTAAATATGAGCAAAGAGAAAAATATCCTTAACTACTATGTCTTCTTTGCACTTGATTGTGTTTAGCACTAGCAGACGAGATGGCTTTTCACCCTCTACATCTCATACACATTGTTCTGCCAAAAAAATCTCCAGTAATTTCTGTACTATATCCGCTCATCACATCTTCAGGATAGGAGGAATCAGGGCAAGAAAGTTATAGTGTCAGCAAAAAACATTATCCATAAATCCCCAGCTCCTAGATAATTCATTGCTTAAGCTATGGATCATGCAGTCAAAGCAATAAAAAAAATACGAATCCTTAAGTAGCCTCTTCAAAGGCTTGTCACCTAACACTGGGACCGCTTCAGCACTTATCACAATGTTGTTATTGTCAAATTACTACTTGTATTTTAAACATCAAATAGAAGTGTCAAATAACCCCATATCTGCTACAGGCAGCGAAGTATAGACAATGTTGAAGAGGAATAAACCATAAACAGTCTAAAAGAATGACAACTTATGCAAAAAAAAAAGTATCAACAAAACCATTTTAAAGATTTCCATTGATAGTTTCTTGGAATAAAAGAAGGCAATAGCCCCTAACAGAATATATGAATTTCCATAACAGACACAGTAAAAGATATCTAATGATTTAGTGGTTTATCATCATATAGTACTGGTAACATAAAATGGAATAATTAGTACAAGTAAAATATTCAATAAGTATTTCTCTGTACAAGAAAAAGGCTTTAAGTATATATGCAGTCTGAAAGTGACAGTGACAAAAAAATATTTACTAAGAGTGTTACTATCCCAGAGTTGTGTTGCTTGTTAGGGTTCATGTATGTAATATAGCCACCCTCCATTCAAGTCCTTCTCTTACAATCATTGGGTAAACTTGCTACATTTTAAGCGATGAAGCAAGAAGGATACCTGGATCCACTACAGAAAAACTGGCTGCGACTGAATTAAGTGTAAAAGTAAGATGCTCAGCAAGCAGCAGTTTTACCTTTTGCCCAGACCTTCAGAGCAATCTGAAGCTACAATCATTTCCTAGCAATACAACTTACAAAATTCTCAGTGTATTCAGTTGACCCCATTTAAGCAGTCATTCATGGAGACCTCTCTCTCTCACTCCATTGGATATTGAGGGAGCCTTGTCTAGGACAATGATCTATGAGTCTCCAAAATGAGAGCCAGCCTAGGCCAGCTGTAAATGTAAAACTAATCCCACAACTCCCCAAAGTTGATGTAGCAACATATCTCCTAGTAGTTAATGATCTGCTACGCCACCTGGACG
>NW_009208718.1:0-24589 GCF_000690835.1 Fulmarus glacialis
ATTCTATGATTCTATGATTCTATGTAGGAGCTTCGGTCTGTGCACTTCTTCAATCAGCTCAACTCCTAATGGGCGGAATTCCTAGTGTAGTGCAGACATTGGTTTTTAGGCTCTCCAAGTGCTGCAGAGAAGAAGGCAAAGGAGAGAGAAGTTTTGTCCTACATAGTATGCACTTGGAGGTGCTGACTGCAGCGGGAGGCCAATGCGATTGGGTTGTTAACAATGTGCTTCCATCAGGTGCTAGAGTTAGGTCCGAGTGCTCTGCACAACCGATGGACTGGGTGCTGGACACCCCTGAGTACCTGGAGAGCCCTGCTGAAATGAGAGAAAATGGCAGATAGTGTCTGTTCTGGATCAACTGTCATGAATGTGTTAATGAAGAGATTCTGGCATTTCCAGACCATCGTTTCCCATGTCCTTCTCCGCTTGGTTCCAAATGAGCTCTTTGAATGATAAAGAAAGACCTCACAGAATTAAAATTACTCATGTATGCCCTCCTAACGTCCCCTCAGCATGTGCATAGCAGAGCCACATTAATTTCATTGCTGGGGGAATTCCCTACCCCCAGAAATAGGAGTGGATTTGCCTGCAATAGCAATTAGGGTTTCCAGTAGTGAACCCTCTCCAGTTTTCGCACACTGAATGTATTCTCCAAAGTAATGACATCAAGACAAAAAAGGAAGATAAAGGGTCTGCATCATTATGTTTGACAGAACATATACACTGCTTTTGCAGAGATTGAAATAATCATAACTAAGCTCTTGGAAGATTGCAAACACGTAAAAGTTGTATGAAAAGATGCATAAATCAAATTTATGAAGTAATTTTAATGCACTTTTTTGGACGTAAATTCTTTTAGAGAACTCATCAACCATATTCTGGTATGAATCTTATTTGATCATAATAATTATGATGATTAAAGTATCAGACACTAGTGAAACTTCTCCACTTCTGCAAAAAAAAAAAAAGTTAAATCCAAGCCTTGAGGCAAAAAGTTAGAAATAGACATTTTTTGTATGAAACCATTTGCACGAATGAAACTAATAGGTTTTTATCTAAACCATCTGGTGGAGGAAAAGCATTAAAATGTAAAGTCACGTATTGAAGCCCCCAAAGACTTATTTTGAGTGCTATATGTT
Source organism: Fulmarus glacialis (assembly GCF_000690835.1). NCBI lineage: Eukaryota > Metazoa > Chordata > Aves > Procellariiformes > Procellariidae > Fulmarus > Fulmarus glacialis. The sequence goes on from NW_009208718.1 coordinate 1,140, forward strand.
AAAAAAAAAAAAAAAAAAAGGAAAACTCTGTATCTTTTCCTTCATTTATCTGAGGCCTTGCTCCCCCGAGTCCAAGCTTTAACCAGTCAGCTTTGCTTTGGCAACCAATACACTCCTGCTTGTCTTTGCGTGAAAGTTGCACTCCCAATAATGCGAACTAAATTCATTTCAGGAAAGCGATCAGTGGGTTAGGGTTTATGATTTGCTTGGGAGGTTTATTTTCCCTTAAATAAACCTCTACAGGAAACTCAGATACAAATGACGTTCGCTTTTGCTTTTTCTGTACATGTAAAGCCAGACTGTGAAACCACAGTTTAAAATAGCACAATTTCCTGCAGTACCTGAGGTGTGTAACAGAAAGTAACCAACAAAGACTTCCCCAGTCCCTTTCCCAATTTGAGGCCAAATAACCGTGATCTGCTGGGCTTTCTTTCTGTTCCATGTGAAGGGGATTTGGTGTGAAACAGAATCACAGACTAGCCTAGGCTGGAAGGGATCTCTGGAGGCTTTCTGGTCTACCCTATCCCCACAGCCAAAGCCGGTGCAACTTAGATGGGCATGGTCAGGGCTGTCCAGTTGGGTTTTGAATATTTCCAAGGACAGAGATCCCACAGCCTCTCTGGGCTCCTGTGTCAGTGTTTTCAACCTCCCTCCTGGTGATTTTTTTTCTTAATACGTAATCAGAATTTCCTCATTGCAACTTGTGTCTGTTGTCTCTTGTCCTTCATGTGCGTTTCCAGAAAGACTTGGGTTCTGTCTTCTCTATGAAGGCCCACTGGGCAGTTACAGACCGCAGTAAGAGCTCCCCTTGGATTCCTCTCCTTGAGACTAACCAGATCCAGCACTCTCAACCTCTCCACCTGTGCCCTGTGCTCCAGCCCTTGACCATCGGTATGCCTCCACGGGATTCACTCCAGTATGCCAATGTTTTCCTTGGACTGGGGTCACTTTTGGAATGGCTCCCGCCTCTGGGCTCAGGTGCCTTCCCAGTCCAAAGGTGACAGCAGTATAAGAAGACAGGATAGCCTGGCTTTTGATCAAATTGTTCTCAAAAAATTATCTCTTGAGAGTTTAGAAATACTCAGCCTTGAAAATCTATCACCCATATACTGCAGAAGCATGACCTTCCTGCAAGGACCTCATTGCGCAACTGCTTCCAGCCTGTTTGCAGAGGGCAACTTCTGCTGGGGACTCAGTGGCAGGACAGTCCCATTCAGCTGTCATGACTCTCTCCTTGTAGGTCCTATGAGTCTCCTTGGTGTGCAGATATATGTATATTTATGGTGCTTTGTTAAATCTGTTGCAGAAAGTCAGACAGGTAAAGGACTTTGCTAGGTTCTAGGGAGAAATTCTGCAAACAGAGAGAGAGAAATAAAGATGTTTGAGGGGTGTGAACAGTATAGTCAAAATTCCAGTTTCATGAGGTTTGAAATTTTAATCCAAAATTCCAGCAACACGAGACCAGAGGTTACTCAGACAGCTCTCTCTCTTATTATTTTAATCTTTTTAAACTCAGTTTACAGTTAAGTTTGAAAATAGCACTCAGCTGTACACATACGACTTGAAAGTGGAAAACCGCTAAAGACAAATAAAACCTGGAAACTTCCCCCTATTTATTATTTGTAAAATCTCACCTGAGTTAAAGCTGTCCTCGTGGATCTGAGCACTGCTTCACAGTTGTTGAACTTCAGTTATGACTAAAGCAGAAGACCGTTTTTGAAAACTCTTAGATCTCAGCTACTCTTCCTCTAAATTATTCTGTGTCCCTGGGCACATCACTTACCTTCTTTCATATTCATCTCTTTAACAAAACCATGTAACGCATGCTTGTATGCCAGAGGAGTGGAGAGGCTCAGCTCATTATTTCAGAACTCTGAGCAGAAGTAGATATCAAAACATGAAGGCTTACTCTACTAATTAGGGCATCAGATAGCCTTATTTATTCAAGTGATGACATGCTTTTGAATGAACTTTGGAACTTCATGTTGCTAAGCCGTGCTGTATAGATGGCAGGAAAAAATCTCTCTTGCATCTTCATATTTAACAATGCGACTGCAGTGATGGCATAAACATGGATCCAAGTGTTTCACTGTGAAGAAATCTGGTAATACAAAAGCAACCTGCAGTCTTTGTGTCTGCAGAGGACTCACATTGCCACAGTTGCTGTGCTAGCACGGTCAGGTGAATAGCCCCTCTGCCCTCCACCCCCACCCGTATTGGAAAGGCTTTGGATTTTTTTACTTCCACTGAAACTTGGCACTTTGGGAGCACCAAGGTCGGCGTATATGCTGTGCATAGAGCTGGGAAGTTTTTAACTCTAGGTATAGAAGTGTGAGAAGTCCTGAATATTCACTAGAGGTTTTCTTTTTCTTTCTTTCTTTTTTTTTTTTTTTGTTAATACTGGAGCCATGCAGATTGTAAGGCAAAACTTCTTAGAAAGCTGGTTTAGAGCAGCATCTGAAATGTGTGATTCTTGGAGCCTTCAGAGACTTCTGTATTACAAAAAGTGTGCCCAGCCTGCTGTGAAACAGTGGTGCATGGAATATCACCCATTTAGATGTTTGACTTAGCTAAAGAACACGTTTTACAAAGGTATCCATCCTTGATCTAACAGCTTTTTTCAAGTGGTTGTGCATCCACCGTGCTCCTTGGTAAATTCAGAGTTAAAAGGAAAAGTACTTTGTTTCCAGTTTGAAATTTTCTGACCTAAACTTCCAGCCTCTGGACATCGCTATGAGTCCTCTGGTTCTGCCTGCTGTGTGTGCTCGGTATCTGCCGTCCCCATCCGCACTGTTCAGCTGGCGGGCGGTCTGGAAAACGCTGATGTTCTAAGGGTTACTGGATTACAATTGTTCTCTGCAAACAGAATTCACATCTGTTCTGACAACTTATTTCAGCCTGATGCAACTTGAAAAGGTCAAGATTAATCCCAGAAAATCAGACTTCTATTGGAAAGGCCAAATCAACTTTAATTGTAACACATGGCTATTTGTATTGGCGTTTAGCTGCAGCCATTTATCCTTCTTTCCATTGGTATTATTTGTTTCTGAGCTAGCTACTAAAGCCTACCAATGCAAGCTGAAATGTTTTAAGTACCGTAACAAAAATAACAGCTGACATCTTTCCTTTTACAGGTTTCCCTTTGCTTTTACAGGTTTCCATTGACCCAGGGTATTTTGTGTGCATGGCTTTTATGACTTTTGTTTATCAGCAGTCTGGGGAAAAAAACCATAGAAGAAAATGTTGGCTCATTTTATAAAGATTTATGCTATCTACTGTACTTTCACACACCCTCCTAGCCTGTTGCCTTTATCCATCAGAGCCCGGGGGGATGAACCACTCGCTCTGGAGTTCTGCCTCCTACCGAACTGCGATCACGGGCGCTAAGGGGTTTAAAACCCCTTTGCATTACAGGAGTTGCAAGCTGCGGTTTTCTGTGTGGGTGAGGTGACTAACAGCAGCACCCTCCCCTGGGCATGGGGGACAGGTTGGTGTGGCACCTCTCTGACCACCCTGCCGGTAGCTGCTCTCAGCTCAGCCATCGAGCCGTCAACTGCCATCTGAGCTCTCAGATCCCCTGAACAGTGACAGGATGAGAGAGACTCATTTGGCAATACTTTGCTCTTGCTGTTTGGCCTGGAGAAAGATACTCAAAGTGGTAAGATTGTTTAGCAACAGCTGGCAAGCACCCGGGTGTGAGCCTGATTTTCAGACATGACAGGCACTTACAGGAATGTTGCCAGATACAGCTGTTTAAAAGCCTTAATAAACAGCAAGTCAATACTAATCTTTGCCAAATTAATCTTTTCCTTGACAGCCCATCAGAGCAATTATGCTCAGGCTCGTTGTAAACACACAACTGTCAGAGGGTAAGGATCTTCTCCACAGTATACTGTGGATTTTTGCACTTGCACACAGCTTGCTTTCCAAATAGGAAGGCTTCCTTTCCTTTTCCTCTTCCTCTCTTTCCTTTTTTTCTCTCCTATTTTATTTTCTAGCCAATTACATGTTTGCCAGCTTGGTATTAGCCTGAACGAAATTTCTTTGTAAAGTGTCTATCGCAGCAAGCTCTTAATAGAATGTGAAATGATGACAGTCGCAGGATCCATGCAGATGCACATTTGCTAGTGGGTTTCTCTAATTAGGCAGTAACTGTGACAGACTCTGAATTGTTACAAGTCATTGTTCTCACTTGTCCTCTTGTCGGTGGAATAAGAACTACATTTGAGTTGTGATTTAATGTGCTGCTGGGTAATAATAAAATACATGACTCTGCAAAGGAAAGCAAATGCTGTCTGTGAGACCTGACACAAAGCACCTCGTGTTCTCTGAGGTGCTCAGCACCTCCTGCAGCACTGCCAGCACACTGCTGTACTCACTAAATAATATTTTATTTAAATGCGAAAGGACTTGAAGACACCAGATAAATAATTAACAGGCCAATGGTTGTGTATCTGACTATCTATGTATTTATCTATGTATAAATGTATCTATCTTTCTTTCTATCTATCTATTTATATGTATATCTATACCTATACCTACATATCAATGGGAGTTCTGGGGAGTAACTCCTGTATGGGTGTGCTGGTTTTGGCTGAGATAGAGTTAATTTTCTTCATAGGAGCTAGTATGGGGCTATGTTTTGGATTTGTGCTGGAAACAGTGTTGATAACACAGGGATGTTTTCGTTACTGCTGAGCAGTGCTTACACAGAGTCAAGGCCTTTTCTGCTCCTCACCCCACCCCACCAGCAAGGAGGCTGGGGGTGCACAAGAAGTTGGGAGGGGACACGGCTGGGACAGCTGACCCCAACTGACCAAAGGGATATTCCATACCATATGACGTCATGCTCAGCATATAAAGCTGGGGGAAGAAGAAGGAAGGGGGGGACGTTCGGAGTGATGGCGTTTGTCTTCCCGAGTAACCATTACGTGTGATGGAGCCCTGCTTACTGGAGATGGCTGAACACCTGCCTGCCGGTGGGAAGTAGTGAATGAATTCCTTGTTTTGCTTTGCTTGTGTGTGCGACTTTTGCTTTGCCTATTAAACTGTCTTTATCTCAACCCACGGGTTTTCTCACTTTTTTTCTTCTGATTCTCTCCCCCATCCCACCGGGGGGAAGTGAGCGAGCAGCTGTGTGGGGTTTAGTTGCCGGCTGGGGTTAAACCACGACAATGGGTTACATACAGCTTTTTAGCTACTTTTCAGTGTGTGCAAAATAAGGATTTTTACCTACTCTGTTTCCCCAGAGCACAAAAAGAGATCTCCATGGATCTGCCATGTTTACAGAATCAGGTAAGAAATAGTCAGATACCTTGGAGATGGTAGTTCAGGTTGAGATGAAGTCTCAGAAGGTTGAGGAAGGTGGTAAGAGCGTGTTTTCCCTTCCAGTAATGAGCTCTTTTATTGCTGGGTTTTCTGTTTACAGAGGAGCCTCGCAGGGAATATTTGGCAGATGCACCACTGGAATCAGGAACTGGTATTTAGTGAGAGAGAGAAGTGGGCACGAATACATTAGGTTTCTTTGTGAATGGCTGGGGCCCTCCATGAATACATTACTTACTGCCTGTGGATGAATGTGGGGGGAAAATCCTATAGCAGGTCCCTTCGAAGAGCTTCTTTGGGTCAGAGCAGCAGCTGGACGGGATTTCTGCTCGAACCTCTGTAAGTCTGGTGATGGAGAGACTGGGACTCACGTTGCCAGAATGAGGCACTTGGAGAGCAACAGTAAATTCGAAGCGCCTTTCCTTTTCAAAACCTCTGCTTACCTTGGTGCAAGCAAAGGGGATTTACATCTTTCCAAGTGCCATGTTGCCAATCTTGCCTTTTGCCTACCGTTTTTTAAAAATCATTAAAAAAAAATTTTAATTTCAATTAATGGAAGACATTATTTCCCTTGGTTTCTATCATTTTGATAAATGTCTTTATCATATTTACTTGCTGTTACTGTGTTGCTTCAATGTGTAGGTTGTTTCGTTCCTTTGTGCTTTCTCATTATCATCATTATGACAGATGGTGACTTACAACCAGTGACTTGGGTATATGTGTTACTGTGGTGCTTAAGCCACAGTGCTTCAGCGAAGGATGGGGCATACCTTCATGAACTCCAGTGGAGATTCACTTGCTTACAAAAGGATCTCAACCTTTTAGGCTCCATGTATTGACAATTTGTATCTGTCAATATGCAGCTGAAAACAAATAGCAGATTGCCCTTGACCAGCAACCATTGCTTTTTCCCAAGGTCAGACATGAAGAACTGACTTTTATGCATCGAAGTTGGATCTTTCCTGTGGAACAAAGTGGCTTCAGTATAACCCTGGCCAAAACTGCTGCTCTTCCAGCATAGCTGTCCTGTCCGAACAGAGCCCAGACACAAAACCACACTCAGACTGCCGGATGGGTAAGCTGCTGCATGGTAAACACACTGCAGGTTTCCCTTCTTACGGACGAAGAGACACCAAATAGCCAGAGATTCATACAGAATAAGTATTTTATTCATGATGTATTTTTTTTATTTACATTAAAGTTTTCTTGTATTTTGAACTCTGCTTGGATACCGAAATTAACAACTTTATGTGACTGCACACCTGCTCTAAAAGAAATGGAGATAACACAGTTCTTTTCCGTAAAAGAAAAAGGAAAACTGCCTGTCAAAATCAAAGCTGATTTTTCTCATCCCCAGTAATTATCTTCTCGCTTTAGAATTAATATGAGTGGAAAATGTAGCTTACTATAATATAATAAATAGAAGACATTGGGTAATTAGTAGTGCTGGTATATTTCTAAAGTACTAAACAGACAAACAATAAACTGTGAATTTAATCATGAGTTCTCATACAGTTTCAAGACAGGAAAATTAGAGCTCTCAGCTACAGTCATTTGAGTAATCACATCTGATCTGCATTATTTATTAGTTATTACATGCCAAGTGATTCCGATTGTACATTGCCTGAAATCATTCCAAAGCAAGCATACCTTTGTTTCTGTTTTGTTTTTAAAGAAAAATCAATGGCATTGCATAATGTGTATTTTATCCGTTGCTTTCTTTATTTCACATAGGAAATACAAATCAGTGGTACTCTCCATTAATTGGACAGGCATCCGGGATTAAATCGTCCAGAAATGTATTTTCAGAGCTATCCCTGATCCAAAACATTGGCAAAATACCTTCTTTTGGATTTTTTTTATCCTTTTCCCCGTGGCTGTTGAACTTACCTTTCACTTTAGGATTTGTGTATTTGTGATACACTCCCTAGAAGTCTGTAGGACCTTTTACATGTATAATAAAATGGCTGAGGCATATTTGGTAATATTTGTGTTGGTAATATTTTTATTCCACTTGACTAACTAACCAAAGCTGATAAAGTTTCAAGAAGAGCATTATGCAGTTTTATTCAGTTAGTTTTGTTGGTTCAAGTCTTAGTTTTGGGCAACTTCCTGCTACAATGCTTTAAAAAGGGAATTACTTAAAATACCTTTTTTTTTTTCCTTTACAACCAAAGAAATACAGAAATAAGTATTGGTTACCTTCATTTTCTGCCAGTAAAGCAGGTTTGGTGTTATATATGTCACTGTAAAAACTAAATAAAGTATTCACATCAATTGTGAACAATTTGTGCCAGCAAAAGTTAAAGCGTCAAAGAAACCTCTTTAAAATGCTAACAAATTTACTTACAAACACCTATATTTATTATTTCATAAATAGGCGCAACAGGTTCCATAAAAAAGATTAAATACAGACACAGTATGAAGAAACAATAATACATAGCCATATGTAAAGGTTATAATTTAGCTGTCTCCAATCTGTTTCTGCATCTAATAAAATATCAGGTAAGCATTTGGCAGTTTTATACATAAAAAGGACTTAAATGACATTTACTAATCAGTACACATAAAGTGATTTTCTTTAAAAAAAAGAAGCTTTTTTTAGGCAGTACAAAATAAATGTGTTTGCTCTTTATCAACATTAATTTTTTTCCTAGCTTTTTGTGTTTATTTCATGAGACAAAGCCAATATTTTTAATTAATATCATTTGGGGATATTTTACTTTTTTTCTCCAAATACTTTGAAAATATAGAACTATTAGTCAGTTGTTTAAAAATGAAGTAAAAATATGAATGTTTGCCAATTTAACCCTTATTGTGAAACCAATAAACTGGAATGAGCCAGTTTCAATTACAATTAGCTACAAAAACATTCACATTTTATACTCTAGGAGAGTGTAACATAGATGCTATTTACAAACTTGCTATGACTGCTACATCAAGCCATTTAAAAAGTCTTTAGTAGTTTCATATAAACACCCATTATGAAAAACCAATGGAAAATCCAGGACTTTTATCCGAGACATCTAGAGTTGCTAAGGCAGTTACTATCGCAGCACTTCACAGCAAAAACCAACATAAAATCTGAATGGTCCAAGTTTCCTTCAGGGAAGAAGAAAAGCAATGTCCGTTAAAGGATCTCAGGGTAGGGGTGGAAACGAGAAAGAAGAGAAAAAATGGGGGAGGGGGGGCGAGAAAAAGAAAGAAGCAAGACTATTTTTTCCAGAGTGGGTGACCCACAAGCTCAAATAGTCCTAAGTGCTTAGCAACTTGTATTTCCTAATAAAATGCAGAACTGCCTTGACTGCATAAAGCAATCCATGATGAAAAGACTTCCCTGCATTCCTCAGTGGAAAGGAGAGGTGTTTCAGATTTTCAGGTAAGGTAGAGTGCTTTGTCCCTCTGCATGCCCCTGTTCAGAGAGAAAAAGAACAAATGTGATTTTTTAAAACTTGTCAAATTTTTAGTCCTATTCTTCCAAAAAAAACCCCCACAACCCTATTGCATGTCATTAATTCCAAGCGTATCATTGAAGTATGGCTGCATTACCATGGCAATAATAAGAAAAATCCTAGTGCCATAGTGGCATGTTGCAACCTGGAGACCACATCTGGCTCTAAACTACACAGGCTTGGGACATGGATTTAAGCCCTGGTTTGGGATCACCTGCACTAGTGGGTTGGTAGCACTGACTATCCCTCTCTCACAAACCACATAGGTACAGCTGAGGGTTTAGCACAGGTCTCGGAACAACACTCCATAAGCACCCTATAATCTAAGCACCTATTATCTAAGGAAAGTGGCCACTTTCCTTAGAGGGCAGGAGAGCTTAGTTACATGAACATGGGTGCCAGCAACTGACATCTCTGGCCTATTTTATTTACTAGTACAGACATAGCCAAAACGTGTTGAGTTGGCAGGTTCACGTAAGCACACGCAAGGGAACACCAGAAGCTTCTGGCAGAGCCAACTAGACCAACTCTCTACTGGACACCAGGCTCTACAGGAGACCTTCCACCAATGCACTGTGTCTAGCACACTTTTACATTCAGTTCTTGCTGGGTTTCAGCTTCAACTGAAGCATATCAGTTCAGAGCAAAAAGGAGTCATTTACCAGTTTCTAATTTGGAACAGTCTGTAGAAGTCAGGAAAAAATGTATCATTTAAAGCAGAAGAAGCATCACTGATGGGGCTTGGTTCACACTGCAGAGATTTTCTGGGAGAGAGGCTTTACTCTCAGTCTCCTGCTTCCTTGCCAGAACCCAGGCACCAGTTCTGTTCTTCCACAGCTTTACAGCTTACTTGGTTTGGAGTCTGGGAGCAGCACACTGCTACGCTGCACTGGCAATTTACGCCAGTGCTGTAACAGAGATAGGTAAAATCCATGCACACAGATTCACAAAGGCATATCTACACAGGGTATATACAGGGTGTGCTCAGAGAAAGCTTGTGCTAATGGAGGGTTATGCCCAGCGGGCACCTAGAGGGCACTGCTGGCAATGATCGCACATTGCTTTTTCCAGAAGAGACCAGGAGTCAAAGCCACAGGTGGCTATGTTTGACAGAGGACAGTCTATTCAGAGCTCAGTTTAAGTGGGTACAAAAGTCTGTGGGCTGGGTAGGCTCCTACAAGGGCCTGCAGCACAGATCAAGACATTATGGTGGTACAGCACAGAAATGAGACCATTCTGCTGAACAAATGGGCAAGTCATGGGGCAACAGTGATAGGTATGGGGGAAAGTGATGCTGCTGTGCAGACTAGTTAGTCTGCCTCAGTGTCAGCAGGTTCTAGTCAAGGTGTTATTCTGAACTAGTAACTAGAAGATTTTTGTTCAGTTCCAGTTTGAGTTCCAGAAATACATTAAAACAATAATGCAAGTGAAATTCTCAGTTTGAGTAAATGTAATGGGTGAAACTGGTCTTTAGTTCTGCTTTGGATTTGACACTTTGGTAGCAACCAAGAGCTTTTATCTGCCTTTGCCTTGGGGATTCATGCTAAGGTCAAGGGGAGGTCAGGATGGTGGGCATGGTCACAAGGCACAACATCTATCATTTAAAACTCGAAAGATACCTTCTGTTTAGAGTCTTAAATGTTTCCAGGAAGTTCCTGGAACAGTAACTCCACGGCTCCACAAAAACCATGCTGCAGAGGAGTTGAGGGTTTGAAGGGGCTACTAACCTTATGGTAAGGGCACAGAGCTCCTACAGGTACAGTGTTTTGTTTCTGGTTACAGTCATGTGATCTTCATGCCATTCCCTTCCATGTATCTTGTATCCCACGCATCACCCCTGCATCTCACTGATGTGGGTTTTCATGACCCAAACTAGTTGTTTTCACTGGCAGCAAGCTCTCCTCAGCAATGGAGTACTTGGAGAAAATGGTTCACACCATTTGCCTCTCAAGAAGGAGGTAGTGATCTTAACACTTCTTTCCTACACCTTCTCCCTAAGATTTCAGTTCTGATATTCTAAGGAATGGAAGTTCTCTAAGACCAAAGTGTTTGTGCTGTGAGAAGGTGACAACAATGTCTAATAAATGTATGTATTGAAAACTTGTTCTTGCACAACAGTCTAACTGCTGAATAAATACGATTCCATCACAGATGTACTTCTGAAATACCGTAGGGAAACAGGCAACAAAGCCGTTTCCAAATTCTCTCTGATACTTGTGTCATGAATGTTGCTCAACACAAGGTGGCATTCACTGGCTGCTTACCCATTACTGCAGTAGTCATTATTCCAGTCCACAGTCTGTGCTGGAGGATTTCTGCACCCTGAACGAACATACTCCATTGCTTGGGTAACAACTTGTGCAGCTGTTGATGTTGGATTGATGATATTCTGATAATCAGGCTGAAGAGTAAATCCCTAGAGGAGAAAGCAAGTACATTACAATGTATGGAAACCAAGCAACAGGTTGGGTGCATTTAAAAAAACCAAACAGTGTGTACTGTGAAATGGTAGAATTCTTCTTTTCCAGATATACTTTAGGTTATCAAACTTAAAATAGGAAAAAGTGTGTAAATGCTTTCTAAGTTTTAAAATCTTTCTTTGGTTTGAGAAATGAAACACTGCCAAATCGTTGTTAGATATTACACAGTCACAGGATGGAACTAAAAGGGACAGAGCAGAAAGAATTCAAAACCAAGAGAACAACTCAATCAGCACTGGGGCAAAAAGGTCTGTTTGCTCCTTAGAGCTTCCATTTAGATTAAACGTAAGGACACACACAAGTCGTTAATTCCCAGAATATGCAACAGAATCTTTTTGAAGCATGTAGGCAGCAGGTGGCTGACTGTTTTATTAGACTACACCTATTCACATATTGTTCTCAAAACCCTTTTTCTTCATTCAGTCACAAAGGGACCATCTGCTGCTTCTTTTATTTGTACTTCTCTCTCAACTAAACAGAAATTCAACCAAAGCTTTTTAACAGTTGTTGGACTAATGTAGTGAAAGTAGCACAGAATAACTTGCTTTTTGAAACCAAGAAGACGAGAAAAAAAAGTGGAAGTTGCAAAGAGACATCTAACCTGCTCTCTGAAATATCTGTCATATGAAAAGTCATAATAATTTTTAGCTCTTTTGATATATGAGGATGTTTAAATGCTGTGTTTCAACACCAGGAGAACAATTGAAATTTCAAGGCTAGTGTATCTGTGTCACCCTGTATAAATATACATCATGTTCCTTTAAAGTTAGACGAACTACATTGGGTGAAAGTATGGGAATGCTGTACAAAAGCAATCGATGTCTGCTGAAAAAAAACAGACCAAACTCCTTCCTGTGACAAGGGCATACAATTCCCACTCAAGTTAACTGGATGTGTAGCTGCTAAACCAGAACTGAACTTGAACCAAGATACTTAGTTTGAAAATCCACTCCTTCTGGCCAAAGTCCACATACAGAATAGATAGGATTAAAGCTCATACCTTTTAGTTTTAAATTCTAGTGGATTATGTGTGATCACTTCATATTTTGAAAATACACTCCTTCTGGCCAAAGTCCAGAAGATAGGATTAAAGAATAGATAGGATTAAAGCTCATACCTTTTAGTTTTAAATTCTAGTGGATTATGTGTGATCACTTCATATACACAGCCTTCATTAAGACAAGAATTTTGAGAAGAGCTGGTTTTTTTCTGCATGTTTAAGAACTCAGCCACGCTACCTTTAATCAAGATAAATGAGTATTCTCAGCTTCCGCCTGGCCCCCTCCATCCCCAGAAACAGGCTTCCTTCAAATATAACATGCCACTTCCTTCTTCACATCCCTCTTTCTTGGTGCATTATACTCCATCTCTTCCCCAGAGGTCCCGCAGGTGTTCTGCCCCGCCGTGCCTCTCGGGTACACCATCACCTCACTCCACTCATCCTGACTGCACATTCTTGCCTAGGCTGTAAATGAGCGCAACTTTCTTCCATAATCTCTTCCATATGGAGAATATCCCAAGTGACACCTCAGTACCTTAAATGTTCTCTGAAGCTTCACTTTGTCCCTGCTGACTCCGAGAAACAGACCGTTAGAGGTGGGCAAGTTCACGAGATGAATTCAGCATCTAGTTGTCATGTAACATATACTGCCCTGCTAATAAGGTAAAATAAACCCCGTCCGTGGTGACTGTAACCCCCATGCTCTGTACACAGCCTTTTCACCAGGCCCTAAACCTGCACACCAGGCTGCATAAAAAACCCCCATGCCTGCAACGAATCCAAAGGAAACTGTAATTGAGCAGACTTCCCAATGACTTTAATTGGAGTTTTGTGTAATTAGAAGGCAGAAAAATCAGCTTTGTATATCACCGTCATCATTTTTATCCAAAAGATCACCCATAAGGCCTTTCTAATTTAGCTGTAAGAGGAAACTAGCCACAGAAACACACCCTATCCCCAGGCACTCAGGTTTACCTTTGGTAGCAAAGCCCCTGAACTATCTCTTACCCGTCTTCGTGAAACAATAATATATACAAGAAAAACATTTTATGGGGCCAGTAGCTCCAGCAGTGTTGTAATGAAGCATGCAAGTGAGCAGGCACAGAGACTTAAGCACTCATCCACCAAGAAGCGACAGTTCCCCAGATCAGAGGAAGAGACCATCACTGCAATGACCACCAGTGCAATATCCGTTCCCTTTCTTCTGGACTTAGGACAAATAAATAGCTTAGATGCGGGAGGATGGTCCTGTGGTTTAAATGACAGCTTGGAACTGGGTGGGGACTTATTCTCATATTTTCTCAGGTTTTCTGTGTGACCACAGCGAAATTGCTTTGGCTTTCTTCCAGCGAAGCATGCGTGCATTTGCGCTTGGACCGAATTTATACCTCTCATGTTAAGGTTGGGACCATGGATCCGAACTTAATTCTCCTATCTGCAAAATAAAGGCTAACAACACTGTCATCTTGCACCTGGCAAGTCTGTTTAGTTTATAACTGCCTGGGATTGGGGCCTGTTTCTTAGGACGTGCTCACGTGATAAATTTTAACGCGGTGCAGAGGTATCTGAGCCAGGCTCCAGCTCCAGGAGCAGACTGACCTGCGGACCACACGGGCACAGCGGCGGGCAGGGGCCAGCTCCGGGCTCTGCAGACGTGGTCTGAGCGCTGCCGAGAGGCAGCACCAGCACCGGCCAGCACCGAGCCTGGTTGAGGGCTACTGGAATACCAGCAGCAAAACTAATAATGTGGGTGTTGGAAAGCATGCTTGTTAAGGCAAAGTAATTTAAGAAACCTGAACTCAGTATGAAGGACTGATATAGTGATGCTTAAAATGTAGATAATTACTTCCACTTTTTCATCAACAGAAAAAGCTCTGGAAGTATAGATCTGTACAACAGAGGGACACAGCTCTGTACCAGGCTTGAGGTAAATATTTGTGTATTATTTATGTAAGCCCTTAACAAACAATGATGAAATAAAAAGTGTTCAGAAAATGAGTGCTTCGAGGTCTAATTAAACAATGCCGAATGTTTTTGCATTGTAATGCTCAAAAGAAAATCACCAACTGTTTTGCAACATGCCTCGAATTTTAAATTTCATTTTCTTGTTCCAGATTGAAATAAAAATAGGGAACTTGATAAAGATTAATTCGATGTCAGGAGGGACATTTGCTCTTTAATTAGATTTCTATAGCCCTAGCAGTTTCGGTGTGCCACTGTAGCAAGTCCTAAAAAGCCTGCAGCAGAACTAAACACTGATCCTCATCTCCACACTTTACTGGGAACTAATTTCATTTCCTGCCTGTCTGGAGAGGTATTTTCAACAGGCATCAATGTTTTTGTCTTCACAACTGATTTATTCATCAATCTCAATGTGATATTTTAAACCTTTAAATTACATCCAAATCCTAAAGCATCTGTTTATTACACAAGGAAATTGAAAATCTGTCTGTGTGATATCATACAAAGATTTTTCCTTAAGGTTATAAAGGAAGTTGACAGATATTAATGATTTTTTTTTCTCTTGACCTCATTCGAAGACAAAGTGTAACAAAAAAGGGGAAGAAATCTGGACAAATACAGCAGATCCCTGAGTTTACTGTATATAATATATACCAGAAAAAATGAGGCTATTATTTTTGGCAGGCTATGCAATCATCTTGCTGTATACATTTCTTTTCTAAAGGAAAAGAAATACGCAAAGGTAGACTGAAATGAGTTATTATTTAGAAAAATAAAAAATAAAATGTGACATACATTAATCTTCTGCTTCTTTGTTATGCATACACTTGCAGCCATGGTTACTAGACATTAAGAATCAAGTTTTGCTTGCTCTACCTGTGAACCGAAGAGGGACAGAGATTTTAATGGGACTCACCATCCCATCCAATGAAGGATTTTAAGCAGGGAAGGAGATGCTTCCAGTGCGGCTACTTAAAAGGGTTCCTTAACGAGGGCTGGGCATATCTGGGAGGGAGTGAACTCTTGGTCTCATCACTCTCCACACAAAACAGCACAGTACAACAGGCTGGAGAGGGGGTTATGCTCAGAAAGAAGCACAAGTGTCTGTTTGAGTAGAGAAAGGAAAGAATGACTTTGCAAGAGAAAACAGGTTGCAGCTTCAGATGCCATTTTAGCCTGAACTTTGGAGAAATCCTGCTGATTTGAATGACAAGGGTTAAGATTCAGATCACCTGATCCCCACTAAGTAAAAATTAAACATCATGTCAAACCTAAGAAACAGACTGGAGAGAAGCAACTCTGTATCAGTTAAAAAATAATAAAGTGATAAGATGCTCACATGAGCATTTAATGAAAGAAAAATCACACTCTTCTGATCTACCGGGATTCTTCCAGTGTGTCAAAAGTGGAGGAAAGAAAAGCTGCTACACAGTGGATTTAGACTTTAACAAAGTAAAATTTTAACACGGCTCCTGTTAATAATATTTAAGAAAAATATAGTATATTTCAGAATTAGAGGTTAAATATCATCAAAATCAGGATCTAATTTAAATCTAAGTATGAGAATAGAACTAAATGGTCATTTTTTACAGTGTAAAGGATTAACATTGTAAACGAGCACCCCAAAGGTCTACAGTAGTGCCCATTATTTAATTTATTCATTAACTGTTTTGGAACAGGAAGGAATAGAGACAAAATAGTCTACTTTGCCGAAGTTACAAAAAACACTTAGATAACTCAAACTAGAGAAGATTGTTCAAAAGAAATTAAAAAATATTTGCTAATGTTAGGCATATACCAAAATGCTAATACCTCAATTTTACTTTGCCTTGTGCATTTCAGAACAATTTGGATGCATTGCAGCAGTTGCATACTCCACAGAATTAATTGATTTTAAAAATAACAGAAATTGTGCAGTCACTGAGGATTTTTGGCCACCAACACTCCTGATCTTCTTGATGTTATGTAGTTTTTGTGGACTCCCGGAGGAGACTGCCCTTCTCCAGCTGGCAGTCTCTCTCGGTTTGGCAGCTGCACACGTGCAGGCAAGGGCTGCTGGAAGTGGAGGAGGACGTGCTGTTCCCTGCGGAGCTGATGAAGATCAGCTCATTGTCCTGGCAGCAGTCAGGGCAGAACTCTCTCCCCAGGTCAGCACTTCTTATCCGTCCCTCCTCGAAGTTACGCACAGTAGAAGAGTTTGTGGATTTCACGCACAGTGGTTTTGGAGAACTGCATTTCCTGCCTGCCAGGACTGAAATCTGGATCTTTATATGATTTTTTTTGGAGCTGGCAGTCCTTGAGACATACTACAAGACGGTCTTTGATAAGAAACTATCCTCCCTTTCCTGGAGAAAATGAGTGATCAAATCTCCCAGAGCCACAGTGTTAAAGCAGGGGATCTGTAGAGAGCAGGGGTTCCCAGAGCCTGCTACCGTTGAGTGTCACACTAGTAAGCCATGAACTATATCAAAGCTGGATCTTGGGAAAAAAAGGAAAAAAAAAAAGAACCCATCATCGGTGGGATCTGTGACTGCTGCTTCTAACAGCACAGCTGTCTGTCTGCAATGGTGGTGCCCATCCAGGTGAGCCTGCGAACGCCTGTGATAGAAGACTGCTAGGAAGCTGTTGACAGACTTACCCCTCTCTTGCCTATCAAGCTTCACACTGCAGTGTGACATGAGAAAATTTACCTAATTTCTTCCTAAAGTGTATTAGTCTGTTTGGTATGAGCGGTGGTGATGTTTTTGAAAAGGAAAATGTCTCCTGTTGCAAGTCATGCTGTAGGGAGCAGGATGTTAATTCGTTTCTATTCTTGCTCACTACATAAATTGGATGCCCGCTGGAGTCTTGGGAAAAGGCTTAGGGTGGCCACACCTTTAGCATGGAGGAAATCAAACAGCTGAGGGAAGAGGAACTGAAAAAAAGTTGAATTAAATGCAACTATCGCTTCTGCTTTATCAGACTACATATTCTCTATGCTGGTTTTGGCTGGGATAGAGTTAATTTTCTACACAGTAGCTAGTATGGGGCTATGTTTTGCATTTGTGCTGAAAACAGTGTTGATAACACAGGGATGTTTTCGTTACTGCTGAGCAGTGCTTGCACAGAGTCAAGGCCTTTTCTGCTCCTCACCCCGCCCCACCAGCGAGGAGGCTGGGGGTGCACTAGAAGTTGGGAGGGGACACAGCTGGGACAGCTGACCCCAACTGACCAAAGGGATATTCCATACCATGTGACGTCGTGCTCAGCATATAAAGCTGGGGAAGAAGAAGGAAAGGGGTACATTCGGAGCGATGGCATTTGTCTTCCCAAGTAGCGGTTACGCGTGATGGAGCCCTGCTTTCCTGGAGATGGCTGAACACCTGCCTGCCGATGGGAAGCAGCAAATGAATTCCTTGTTCTGCTTTGCTTGCGTGCGTGGCTTTTGCTTGACCTATTAAACTGTCTTTATCTCAACCCACGAGTTTTCTCTCTTTTACTCTTCTGATTCTCTTCCCCATCCCACCGGGGGGAGTGAGCGAGCAGCTGTGTGGGGCTTAGTTGCCGGCTGGGGTTAAACCACAACATTCTCCCATTCTTCTTGGCTGTCTTTTTATGAGGCGGAGTGGTCTGCTGGGGACTGAACCTCATATCCAGAGTCCTCCCTCCCTCCTCACCATGGGCCGGACATACAAGGTGGTGCTACGCCTCTTCTCTGTCCTCATTGCTGTTGACTCAGTGTTGCTGTTATCGTTTGGAGGGCTCGCTTTTTCCCCCAGTATGTCTTTTCGTCCTTAGCATGCCCTGTGATCAGCAGAGTGTTTGCTTAATTTTGAGCAGAGGGGAGAGCAGAGTCTTTTGACAACTGAGTCAGAAGGAAGCCTTTACTTTCAAGTTACAGTTTCCTGAATTCTTGCTACATGCCTCCTGGTGGCCAGCTTGTCCTCTGTGCTCTAATGCAGTACAAAATCCTGGGGATAGTGTTTTCTAACATTTCTTGAGAATGTCTAGAAAGAGTCATACCTAAGAGACTAGACAGGATACCAGTGTTCTGCTCTGGCATGGCAAATCATGGTGGTGTTAGTACACCTATTGCCCTAAAATGTAACATACTTTTTGCTTTGTCTTTGCCAACATCACTTTTTAAAGGAAATTGATTCTTTATTTAAACTCAATTCACAAACTGTGTAAAATGTTGTCTGCTTAAAAAAAAAAAAAAAAAAAAAATTTACAAATATTCCAAATTGAAATTCCATAGATTTTCCAGAGCTCAAAAGTTGTATTACTTTGAAACAAAAGCAGGAGCGTAAGAAATATAAACTGGCTTATAGATATTCCACAGTGCTTAAAGAAAAATGTAGTTAAGATTGGCAGTGTAGCATTTCAACAGGTAATAAGCACCTGTCACCTTGAGTGAAGCTCAGAAATATCTCGCCATGGTATCTTCATTATAAGCATCAGCCTTTCTGACTAAGGAATATGAGTTGGTAAAAAGTATTTCAGCTAACCTTTCATGAGTTTAACAATGGCGAGCAGAAACACAGAGGTACAGCATTTTTTACTTTACTGTACTCCTACTTAGTAAAGCAAAAGACTCATGATGTACAGGTCATATTGACATATTGACTTCTAGACACCTGTTTTCTATAACCTAGTGCCCTGTGTTTTCTCTCAAGCTAGAAATAACTCAGCTGCATGCCACACATCTCACAGATGAGTGAAAGTACTCTCAAGTCATTGACACGCACACCATATGCTGCAAGTTTGCAACTTGGTAAAATAAAACATCAGAAGATTCATATTATCTTACCTTTTTTGTAGTATGTAATGGTTTGGAATAATGCCATACAATAATGATGATGTTGTATGTGTATATATGTAAGTGTCTAACATCTGCATTACATCTTTTGCTAGCCCCTACTGTACTATTAATTCAATAAATAAAGCCAGATTTTCAAATCTGTTCAGTAAATTCTGCCTATCAATGGTTCTGGAAAAGACATAAGGGCTTTGATCTTCTATGCCTCTGCATTGGACAAGTACTGTACAAGTGACGCTGAACTTGGTAAACAATCTGAACTTGGAAGACTGAATCACTTTGCAATAAAAACTCGCTGAAATATAACTATAGAATCTCAACAGGCTGCTGTCACAGATGTTGTTTTTCATGTTTGGTAAATGAACCAGGCTACTGCATTCAGTCTCTGTCCATTGCTTTGTCTTTCATTGCTCTGAGCCTTCAGGTTCAACCAGGATTGCATCAGGCTTAGGATCTCTAGACAGACCCTCCTGGCTCACCTGTCTAGGGCTTCCCCTAGCTAATTACTGCTGCCCAGGCTTGGGGTTAACTCCTGAATTTCTCTGAGACTTGAGCATGGGCTGTCCCAGGACACTCACACCAGGATACTGGTTTTCTAACTAATAGGAAAAACTTCAGGAATACACGACAGTAAAAGACTCCACATCTGTGTGGTCGTAAGTCTGTTGACTCTGCTTACTCTGATGGTGAAAAATAAACTGGACTACGAAAATATTGTAAACATTTTACAAATTTTCCTTCCTGTCTGATTATTCCAAATCACTCTTGAGACTAAGATCAAAGTCTCTGAAAAAATCCAGATCATCCTGAACACACCTTGGATTTACCTTCGGAACAACTAAATTTATCAGTCCAGATTGCTTTCAACTCTTCTTTTTTTTGTCCTGTTTTGGAAGATTTTTTTCCCTGTTAAATTATTCTCCCAGCTAGAGGCTATGTTTTGTGTTCAGGTATTCCCATCTCTAAAGACCAATCTTGAGATGAAACGTTTCCGGCTTGGAAAGCAAATGCAAATGCCTTGTTAGCAAAGGTGAATTTATAGAGATATTCAAAACATGCAGCAAGTTCATGACTATGTATTATCAACCAGAACTGACAAGTTTTGTGTATACAAATTTTGTAGATTCTTGCAACTCCATCAAAAAAATTTTCATTCTAATGCTTCTTTGCAAAGCAAGATCTTATTATTGATAGTCAGATCTCATCCAACACAAAAGGAAATTTTCTCTCCTGAAATCAGCAAAGTTAATCTGCTCTGTCCCTCCATAGGTCTGGGCCCAAAAGTCACAATACTATGGTTGGCCTCCATTCATTCAGAACTCCTAGGAAATTTATTGAGAATCAACTATGTGAAACACCAAGAGTGAAAAAAAATAAAAGCCACCATACTGGGATATTGGGGACAGCCCACTTATTTCCAGTAAAAAAAAGGTATGTCTATCTAGCAAAATGAAGTTATGAATGCAGCATAAACTAACATACTTGTGTTCACTTAATCTAGCATGTTTAACACAACCTGTGTTGCTTCATGTTGCCTCTGACTGTTCCACGTCACAGTCAGCACAAGAGTAACAGCACATGCTACAATCATATCTTTTTCTAGACATGCCTGCCTTTTGTTTGTGAAGTATGTCTCCCGAAGACTTAACATTTCACTTATATTTCAGGGTAATCCCAGATTCGTAGATGGATCTACGGACACACTTCTATTTAAGGGATGCCTTCTGAATTTGGGGGAGAGACAGGGGTAGCGTTCAGAAGAATGTGATGAACATTGTTGCTAGCACAAACAGTTCCACTGAGGTTCCCCATCATCTAGGTAAACTCATTCATTTGTTCTTGCCTTTGAAAGACTAAGTCCTCAGACTATACTACTGCGGTTTTGGAACTCTGCAAAATTAAAGCTAATCCATGGCTCTAAATCTCCCTCACTATGTCAACTTCTGGATGACTTTTTTTTCTCAAAAGAAAACATTTCCCCAGACAACTGAAAAGCTCAAACTTACTTGCTGCATTGTAGGCGAATGTAAAGCAGACTGGACCTGCATCGGTAGCTGGTTTCCAATGGACTGCTGCATTGAAATCGGCTGGTGTTGCTGGATGTTGAGATGCTGGTGCAGAGGGGGGCTGATCTGAAGAGGTGGCGGTGGGGACACAGCCATGTTTGCTATGGAAACAGTCACTGGCATTTGGTTGTTGGGCTTGGGCGCTATGTTCCTGGGGATATTGGCATGCATGGCAGTGATGTGAGGATTCATTCCTGGTTGTTGGTGGTAGTGGGAACTGAGGTACAGTGCAGAGTGAGCCTGGGCAGGCCCATGAAACACCGACTGCTTTGAATTCATCATCTGAGGTTGCGGGGAGGCTTTAACATCAACAGGTTCACTGTAGCTCTGTTGAGAAAAAACAAAAACCAGACAATACTTAGAACTGGCATCACTGACTTAATAAACTACACAACAAAGACGAGCAAGCCTGTCACATTTGTTCACGTAAGCAGCCATTACTATTGTCATCAAATTTGATAGCCTAGTTGAAAACAGATTCAGGAGGGTGGGATCCAGCAAAAGTCTGCAGTGATCTTTGACATGTCTCATTTTCCCATCTGCAAACCAGGGATAAGAATTTCAGTGTCCTTTACCATACACGTTGATAACTGCTAATAGTGCTTTATCAGTTAGCTAACATGATGAAGAGGCTAAACCCCATCCACAGTTGTTCTACTGTATTGAATAAATAGGCTAGTTGTTGTGCTGATACCTTTATTTTCAAGTATTCTGTGCAGGGATGCTATCCACACCTGTATCAAACATGCTTCATGAGCCATGCATTCAGAAAAATAAGAATATTCTGAATAATTTCACTTTTAGCAAAACTTTCTTTGTTAATGCAGTTCATAAAGTTCTGAAAATTCTGTTTAAAACTGAGGTCTATATAAATGTTAGACAGAGAGAAGCATCTGTCACAGGGAACTATCTTACTAAAGCTGGGAGAATACTGCACAGAATATTAGAAAATGCACAGATTTTCAAAAAAGTTATGGTCTACCCTGATTTCTTAAAGCTGCTACTAATAAAATGAATGTGAATTTTAATAATACTCTTTGTTCTAATTTTTACAACTTGTTAAATTTGATTTAAACTCAATTTGTTGTTTTCCATACCCTTATTTTCTTACATCTTCTGAGTGCTAACTCTGTGCGCTCAAATAAATGATGAAAAAAAATTAAGAATTAACTCCCATGAGCTTATAGGTGGGAATCATAATTTGCAGTTAAGTCATACTGGGATTAATAGCCAGTGAAAGGTGAAACATGCTGGAAAAAAATGGCAGAAATGTCCCTCTGGAAAAAGAAGTCACTTTGTCAAAACAAGGGCTGAAAGATGTGCATATGCCCTTATTCTGTGACCTCCATGTCATGTTTGCTCAGTTTACAAGTCAAAGTAAGTTTCATGTTACTCTCAGCACTCCAGGGTCAGTGAAGTCTATTTGTATCCTTTCTGAAGGATGTAGCATCACCAACAATCCGCTGACACGTGCGTTACTGAAATTGCTTCATTATATGTGATGATAAGGATGAGAAAGATAACTTCATTTTCCCTAAGTATAACTGCAGTTCCATTAGCAAAAAATCTTGTTTTCTCCAGCAAACTAAGGGAAATTAAATGAATATGATAAAATGAATGCAAATCTCTGCCTCTGTGGATCTGCCTAGCTCTGCTCGCATGTGAATGTACACATGTGCAATATGTATTATATGCATGTTTGCAGGATTCAGATACAGACATAAAAACCCAGAGATAGTACACGATAAAACCTGAAGATAGGTGCAAAATCTGCCAGGTTTTTGGTATCATTTTTAAAACCCTGAACTAATGTTCATGACGACATGAGAAATATTTTCCCTCTCTCTTTCCAGTTGTATTTGTAGGAGACTCTCGTGAGTGTGGGAGCAAAGACCGGCAGGTTTGCCGAAATTTCAGAGATTCAGAAAAAGGTTTGCTAATTAGCAGCACGGTCAGGACCCTCCTCTTGAGTGTCCTGGGCTCTTTACACATTACAAGAGGTGTATGCTCTGTTCTTTCTTGAGAAACTCAAAGTTTTACTGAGCGCATCGTCCCCTCGTGAAAACACCTTGCCTTTCCATGATGTAGCTGGAAGGCTCTATCTGGTCTGAGCAGGGACAATTGCTCCTGAAGTGTCTAAGGGCAGATCGGTTAAACAATTCCTCCTAGCGAGGAGGTATCAAAAAGCCTTTGCGGTAATTCTGAGTTCACATGCAAGTGGTGAATGCATGGCCCATAGTGATAAAATTGCAGAGATATCAGATACTTAGTATCATTTCATACTTGAAATACCAAATTATGTTAAGAGGAATTGTACAGTCTCTGGCCAGAGATGAATAACACTTGCTTTACCTCTGAGAAGAGCGT
>NW_009208718.1:24620-34544 GCF_000690835.1 Fulmarus glacialis
ATCAAAAGGGACTGTTCCAGCTGTCTCAAGCTATCAATCAGCTTTCTATATGTTTCACTACCTCCTGATCCAGCGAAAAGCACAACACTTCAATTTCAAACCAAGTATTTTGCTGTTACTTAGGACGCTTTAAATCATATGTGATCTGAAGCCAAATTGTCCAATATCAGTGTAAAACACATCAATATTATCAGTTACTGGGAATCTTGATAAATGCACCCATTAAATGCTGCTCTCTAGCATACTGCACTTCCAGCTTTTTCTAAGGCTGCGTCAGAAACCCAGATTTTGTAAGTATTGCTGAAGCTAATGGAATAGGTGATGTCAAATATTTTGGCTTTGTTATGTTGCTTTACTGTCAAATGTACCAAGACGTGTGTATGATACATAAGTCACGCTATTATTTCACGCTGTTATTTCAGGCACTAAATTACTGATTTCACAGATTTGCATGGGCAGTGCACTTGTCCAGTGCAGCACCAGACAGTCTTAGACAAGGACTTTATTATGGGTAAAACTAGGAATTAAGAAAGAAGGGATTTGATTAGCCAATATGGGCTTCAAGTGCACAGTCATGTTTCCTAACTGTGCAGGATGGAATTCAGTCAATTTTCTCTTGCCTTATCCAAGGAGAAGAGTACAGAAATAATTTTTTAAAAAACCCTCTTTAGTTAATTAATCTGTCCAAAACCAACACAGCCAATTTACATCTCTAATTTTTGGCATGAAGTTATAGGATACAATTCATTTACAGATATATGCAACGGAGACCAAAATTACAAATCTGTACGCACAGGACATCAAACATTGAAGCCTAGTTTCTCCTACATGTGACAAGGTCTTCTACTAGACATGCAGTGAGAAAATCTTTTATCACTACTATCAGAAGTATGGTGTTGTAGACCCACCACTAGAGGGTGACAGAATATTATATTTAGTTAATGGTAGGACGTGGTATTGTACATACACATTAGCAAATATACATTAGGACCACAAACTAGCTTTTCTTGACAGTCCTTTATGCTCTTTGAGTGGCTTCTACTTGTTCTGCAGTTCAGGTTAAAGCCTCACTCTAAATCTTTCAAGTTCTTCATAGGCTAGGAGTAGGGTTTCTTATGGACCTGCCTCTCGATCTCACATCATCATCATCTAATACTGTTACCTAAATTAAAAAAAAAAATCAGAACGTGAAGACAAGGTTGGTTAGGCCAAGGCAATGGAATGCTACAAAGAAAGTATGACTGCCATTTAGGCACAACAGAAAACCACCTTTTTTCACGAGAATCTATTGTTTTACTGAAAAATGAAGAAAAAAAGGGAAGAACATTTTGAAATCCCAACAGAAAGAGAATGAAAGTAGAAGAGAAATAGGGAAAGGAAGGAAACAAAATAAACACTACTGTAACTCTTATGATAATGAATATAATTATATTAATTAAAAATACTGAGGGTGCATGACCCTCAGTCCACAAAATTATTCTACTTGGTCATACTTTCAAGGAAATGTGTGATGATACAGATGAATGATGTTCTTCAAAGAAAGTGTTGAGAGTTGATCATTTTGCACAAAGTTTGGGAAATGCTGAATCAAGTGCTTCCCCCCCAGTTTTCACCAAACTCATGCCTTTCCTTCCAATTCTAGAGCAAAGCAAACTTTCCCATCCACCATCTACTTCCCTATTGTGTGCCAAAACTCCTTATACATAATTGCCAAATTAAAGAATTAAATTAGGTTAAGGGGTTAAGCATTGCTCATCCAGTTGGGCTATTCTTTCCTAAGGAGAACTGCCCTGGAACTAATAGTCCTTCTCATCACAGACTGAACTCAGGCACGGGGGGGGTTGTCAGTTCCGTAAAGGAAAGTGGCAGTGGGATGTCCCTCACCCCAAAACATCCAACCCACTGCTACAGTTGAGAAATGATTTTTGGTACAGACATCCTGCTCAACCTAAGCAGTGTCAGAGAAAACAGCAACAGTCTAGTGATGCCAGCCTGGCATGTCCATGGCTTCCTTTGCGGTCATTTTACTTCCACTTTGAAAAGTCTGTAGTTGCACTTTAAACCCTCACCTGTAGATCTGGGTAACCAAACAGCTGTTGAAATCTACACATGGGTTTTGATCCCCTTTCTAACTTGTGGCTGCCTTCTGGCTATCATTGGATCTTCTAACCCCACGTCTGTTGGAACAGAAACAACAGCCGTGTGATTGAAAGTAAAACGAGGACATGTTTTAACAAGGCAGTACTCTAAGGGCCTGATCCTTAGACTACTGAATTTAATGGAAAGTCTCCTATTAACTTAAATGGAATTTGGATCAGAGCCCAACACTGTTACTTCAGTATTAATGTCTGGATGTCCATTTCATTTTTCATGAAAACCAGGTAGGACCTGGCTAACAGAGGCTGAGAATCATTCCCAATTGATGAGCACTACTTTTGACCTGTGTTTTTTCAGAAGCATACCTATAAACTACAAGTGCCTATACTTACGTCATTTTGCTTTTTTAACATGTTAATGCAGTTATTGTTAGAAATGTTGCCAGCAAGTAGGACCATATAGATATATATACACACATATGTACATGAACATCTTCAATTTACATACAGTATACACGCTTTATATTCAGTATTCTTATCTACTAAGATACCGTCATATATGGGAATTAAATAAATACTTTTGCAATAACTTCTTTCTAGTAAGCTGTACTCAACTAATATTGATGTTTGCAATATAAAATCAAAAAGTCAGTGTTGTCTCAAAGAAACCATAGTTGTTCAACTTACAGAGAAAAAATTTTTTTCTCATTCTATTGGTTTCACAAAAACAGTTAATGATCAAAGTCTTTCAGCTGGAGCAATATAATTTCGGTCACTTACAGATCAGCCATTATCAAAATACTTCTTCATTAACATCAGCAAGTAAGCTCTCCTTTATAGTAAAATATGTGTAAGATTGCGGAACTGGTGCACATTCAGTAAATGTTCTTGGTACTACTGGATGCCTATGTGTCCTTTAAATACATGCTGAGAGACCTCCCCAAGGGCAAAGACATGAGCCTTATGGCCAACGTGGCCAGCATAAACTTTCAACCAATGCAAACAGCTTTACTTGTGGGTAAACGTAACCTATTCCAACCTCAGAAGATTTTTTTACATAGCCAAAATGGTGCAACATGGTTTTATTTTAAATGAGAAACAGGTGCTTCTCTTTAGATGAGAAACAGAGGTTTGGCATCTTCTCTACGTAGACACGGAACATGTACTACGTGACTTTCAAAGCCTAGAAAAGAGTTTAACTCAATTCAGATCTTACATGAATATTTGTCAGAAAACTACGTAGTTGCCACACTGTCCCTTTTCACGACAGTACCATGTGCACATCTAGTGACTGGTGTCCATCCTTGAGCCATGCTGAAGAATTCAGCATTTTTTGGACTTTATGACCAGAATGAAGGTTACATTCAGGTAATAGCAGTGATTATGGCAGCTGGTACCAGGAAGGTCCAGGCTGTGCAGGCTGTGATCAAACTTAGGCAGGCCTGACTCAGCTTTAAATGAGTCATCTCCAGTACCGTGACATTAAAGAGGTAGATAGAAGGAAATTGGCTGAATATTTATGCAGCTCCTACAAAGCTTACCTAAGCTTAAGTTTGCATCTGCTGTCTTTGCTGTCTCTTTGGTGGAAGGAACATCTTGAATTGTTTATTCCTTCTCTCAGCTTTTCTGTGTTCACATAATCCTGTCCCTTTTTAACGTTTTTGACATTTTAGGTCCCTTCCAACCCCAAGCCTGTCCTTGAGAAGAATCCCTTCTTCTAGCCTACATGGGCTCAGCCATTTTATTAATACCCCTGTGAAGCTGTTTATGAGAGAATGACTTCTCTCCAGCAGTGTTTTCTCTCTCCTACTTAGCTCTTTAACTCCTTTAGAGATTCCTTTGACTTAACTCTGTTCACTCCGGCGGAGAATTCATATGCATATTTGCAGTACAGCTGCCTTTCTACCTAAGTCACAAGAGGCTCTTAGCAAATGACGTTTTGTATTTTGTTAATTCCAGTCACCTATTGCAATAACAACATCTGGGACTCTAGAGAGTTCAGAAGCTTTTTGACACGTTCTTGATGTTTCAGAACAAAGGAGTAAGCCATGGGTTGTCATCTATAATTAGCCGATGTGGCTCAGAAGAACATCTTCAAATCTAAATATACATTTTGTCATCATCTACAGGGGATTGTCATGGATTCATTTAGGGTATGTAAGTAAAAATGGATGTTTTATGAATGTAACCTGGGTACATGTGATAAAGGATATGCAACTTTAATTTGATACAAGTGTTTTAATTCCCCAAATGGAAGCACTAGGCTAATAGTGAAATCTAGTTTTATTAACTCACTTCAAAAACAAACACAGTTCCTTTCCAAATCAAAATCTGGCTTCTCTCAAGCTCAAGACATTTCTGCCATTTTTGGCAGAAATTATGTGAGAGCATGTCTTGGTTTTTGCACTGCTGAATGTAAAGCTTCAAATGATTTAGCCTCAAATCAAATTCATGGCATTAACTTAAATATAGTTTACTCTACATTTTCAGCTGCAGTAGATAGTTGGTTTCCTTGCTAGACAAGAAGATGGTTGGATTTGTGTTATTATCAGATTAAACAATTGTTTTATAAATATATATGTTCACTTACCAGATACTCTGACACATTGCATACTTGCATGTAAATAATTTTATTTATGATTCCTTGAAAATTTCTGATTATATCATAATAACTCCAGAAAGAACAAAAGACCGAGGTATCACAGAAGCATGAAGTACCTGCTGTAAAAGCCTTACATTACAGTTTTCCCAGCTAGGGATTCTAATGTTTAATGGAAAAAAGTAAAAGCTGTATGTGCATGTCATCATTCTGTTTTTATTTTGTTATTGTTTTAAGGGAAATATTGCCAAATGCCTTGTAGCACTTTAATAGCTACAAAAAAAAAGTAATATCATGCATCAAACATAACCATATTTTTTATTTATTCTTTCTATGATGCTTTCACTGAGAACAGCCTAAACTGTTTTATGAAATTCCAAAACATCTGCATGGACTGGGGCTAGATATAATATAGGAATCTGTAGTCTCAAAAAGTGGAAACCAGGTGCCTTTCTGCCAGCAGCAGAAGAGATGCTGCTCTCCTTGTACGCAACAGCCAACTGATTAAAGCACTGATCAGGAGACACGACAGTTCAGTCGCCTCTCTGTCAAGAGATATTCAGAACTTTATTTCCAAAAGAAATGTCCTAAATCCCAGCAGCTGCTTGTTTCAGAGAGGAGTGAGCCAGGATGCGGTGCTCCCCTGCACCTGAAGCTTGGCCACTGTGCAGAAAAGAATGTGGGATTCACTGGGCCACAGAAAACAAATTGTGGAGAGAGCACACCTGCACATCTGCATTTACTTAGGAGTGGGGAGATGCACGATCTGGGAGAGCTGACATATTTTTTGCCTTTTTATATGTTAGGCAAGTGCTCTCACCACATACACATATGAAACCAAGTTTACTGTTTGAGTTTTGGGGTTTGTTTTTTTTTTTTAAACATGGTCTCCATTTTGCTTTTTACAAGTAGCTCAAACTTTTTCATGTGTATTCACTGCAGTCTTAAGAGTCTCGAATTCCTCAGGCTGTTCGATTGTATTACTATATAGTCAGTGTAATAGATATTTTGGGTGCCTGGAAACAATCAGGTTACAAACTGCTGTGCTAATGGCATTAAGGCAATGCTAGTCTTACTAGATATGACCTTTAGTTTTTTTATGAAACATAATTGCAAGATGGCGGACTAGGAAAGCTAGGTCTGCCATATACTTCACAAAGCAATTTTACATGTCCAAAGGATTTGCACTGTCCACAAAACTGAAAAATGTCCAATGCCTTTGTTGCAATGTCAAGTGAAGACACCACTTTGACTTAGATACAACGTTCAAGTTTTGAAATATGCTTGAGTATTTTGAATTTGAATAATATTCTCCTTGCTGAGAGGTTTTAGCTTCAGCCATAGCTGCTAAAATATGTCTGCATGAAACTTGAAGTTGTGTCACTATACAGAGAGAATTAAAGATCATTTAGCCAGAGAGAACAAAACAGGGAAGAGAAATCTTCTTTGTACTATTCAAACAGTTAAACTTGAACTGCTATAGTTAACATACATATATGTACCACTTATATGCACATATATATTATGTATGTTAAATACATAATATGCATATAATGTTATATAAATGTACATAGATGCACATATATAATATATGAAAGTATTTAACATTACCCATATATATCTATATTAAATATATATATTTGAAAGATGCAGCAAAAAGTCTAATGTCAGCCAGAAAAAAGGCTGGTTAAGCTAGAAAAAGTGCTTGTTTTATGAAAAAGTAAAATTGCAATTCACAGCATTTTATGTAATGCTGTACAAATTACCAGATACCAGAGACTGCATTTCTGGACCTGAACAGTACTAAAAGTTGCAACTAAGGGCAAATATAAAGACACTCATTTACAATGCAAAGGCTTAGTCAGTACTATAAGCAATATGGCAATCTGCATAGCAGAAGATACAATGCTTTGATTCTTACTTTACATATCAATTCCTACACACATGAACAAACTCAACCACAGCCCCATTAATTTCAATTATTATAAAAAAGGAGAAAATACAGGAAATAAACTGATAAATTAAACAGGGATTAATGCATAACTGACATATTTACACAATCATATGTTTACCTTACTTATTGGGTGGTAGCCCTATTTTATAAAGACATCACTAAAGCATTTAAAAATGTACTAGAGATGGGTTGGCAATCCTATTACCGAAGTTGCTGGTGACACTTCCACTTTTTTCAGTTACGATTTTGTCAAATAACACAGTCTAAAATTACACATACTAGGTGTGTGAGTGACTTCTCTGTGTGTGTGTTCTGAGCGGAACTGCTCAGCTTTGTCGAGAATGCATGCAGAGGGAAGCACCGTATGCATCCCAAAAAATTTGGGTGACCTTCCTTAAGATGCAATGGAAGAGAGACTTGAACTCTGGAAGGGACAATGACAGATTGTGTCAAAGATTAATATCTCATCTTCCCATGAAATGACACTCAAATTTATAAATGTGTATCATCTGAGAAAACAGCTGAGACTATTCCTCCATGTGGGCTTTCCCATTACTGGTTGCTCTCTGATGAAGAGCAGGTAGTCTGTCCCTCGTGTTCATCTCCAGTTTTCTTCACTGTGCACCCACGGCTATGAGTGTATGAAGGAGAAGTGAGGGTGCAGAGGACAAGAGAAAGACTAGGAAAAAGACTGCCTGAAGTAAAGGTTTGCTGTTGGGGAGAAGAGAAGGAAGAGGAAGAGGAAGAGGAAGAGGAAGAGGAAGAGGAAGAGGAAGAGGAAGAGGAGGGAAGAGAAGAGAAGAGAAGAGAAGAGAAGAGAAGAGAAGAGAAAAAAGCAGAGCAAAGGGCACGAAGGCCTGAGTATCATGGAGAAGCCCACCATCCCCACCTGATACTCCACTCCCACTCCAGAGCTTGGGATGGAAACCAACGTTCCTGAATTTCATTATTCTGCTATCAGGCAGAGGCTAAGAAATCTCCTGGCAAAAGGAGATTTACCCCATTTCTCTGCAATCTTCTATTCTGACTATTCCAACACCTCAAATGGCCAAGATGGGTGCAGTGAATTCAACTCCAAATCTGGTCCGCTCAGGTATAACATGGCATATGTCCATTCCTTTGCTTTTCAGAAAAATGAAGACTTGCAAATAAATGCAGAAAACATACACAAACACTCACATACAAGCCCTACACTCACTAGTTGTTTAAAAAATGGCAGTACTTAACAGAAAAAGTGGCAAAATCGGTGTTCAAAAGTTGGGAAACTGGTAGAGCAGCTGCTTTGGGATGTGTAAGGCATCTGCTGAGCTGGACCTGAGCAGCACCCTTGCCTGCTTGTGCCTGCCTCTCCCCACAGGCACAGTCCTCTGGGAGGGGAGAAGGAAGAAAGTTTGATAATTGGGTAACTCCTATCATTTGGATAGCAAGAGGGTGTCCTGATGTGATGTGAAGCACAACTGAACACCTCATAGCTGCCAGCCAGCCGACCCTGAAGGCATTGGACCTCTGCTATGAACATGAAGGGTGTAGTATTGGTCAAATACTCTGAAAAACAAAGTTCTAGATGTCCCAAGCAGGACACCCAAAATTACTGAAAACCTGATTTCACAATGATTTAGTTGTGTTTGAAAATATGGACAATACAAACTTCCTGCTCCACAGCATTACTGAGAATTTCTTTACATTAAAACACTGCTGGGATGAGCAGCACAGAAAATCCTATAAAGAAGCAAGGTTAAACAACATGCAGTAAATACAACACAGGAGCTCCCAGGGTGAACATCTGATTATAGGCATATGAAATGAGACTCACACAGAGTGCGGTATAAAGTATAAAACACACCGTGTGAGCAAATCATTAATATTGTATTAAAGCATTTTTGGAAAAGGTATGTTACTTTTGGCATGTCTTAACTTTTGAGAATGAGGTCTTGGAATCTTAGTAATATTCTCTAAAAGTAGCTTTTATGGATGATAATATAACACATAGACATAAAAGACCAGATGGACTCCAAACAATCTTAATAATGTATTATATATATTTCCTCATGCTTACATGCTTGTCTAAAGAACTACAACTCTTCTGGTGCCATATAAATATTTAATAATGATAATTTAGAATATACTGATATAATATTACATCTGGGTATTTTACATCCTTATTCCAAAATGGACTTGCTTTAGTTACATGCTGGCTCTGTTGGATTCATTGAGCGTGTTCATGAGAGTAAGCAATTAGTACTCGGCTTCATTAAGTTTATATTTTGATACTTTCCACACTAGAGGAAAATATTACATTACGGGCAGAATTTAAATAATTGCTTAAAAGTTAAGAAAATTCTTCAGTGCTTTTCTGACTAACAGTAAATTTAAATATATGCACAAATGGCTTCATGCATGTGCTGGTTTTGGGTGGGGTAGAGTTAATTTTCTACACAGTAGCTACTATGGGGCTGTGTTTTGGATTTGTGCTGGAAACAGTGTTGATAACATAGGGATGTTTTCGTTACTGCTGAGCAGTGCTTGCACAGAGTCAAGGCCTCTTCTGCTCCTCACCCCGCCCCACCAGCGAGGAGGCTGGGGGTGCACAAGAAGCTGGGAGGGGACACAGCTGGGACAGCTGACCCTAAGCCAAAGGGATATTCCATAGCATATGACATCATGCTCAGCATATAAAGCTGGGGGAAGAAGAAGGAAGGGGGGCTGTTTGGGGTGATGGTGTTTGTCTTCCCAAGTAACAGTTACGTGTGATGGAGCCCTGCTTTCCTGGAGATGGCTGAACCCCTGCCTGCCGATGGGAAGTAGTGAATGAATTCCTTGTTTTGCTTTGCTGGTGTGCGCGGCTTTTGCTTTGCCTATTAAACTGTCTTTATCTCAACCCAGGAGTTTTCTCACTTTTACTCTTCTGATTCTCTCCCCCATCCCACTGGGGCGGGGAGCGAGCGAGCAGCTGTGTGGGGCTTAGTTGCTGGCTGGGGTTAAATCACAACAATGCACTAAACTGATCAACAATCTTTTAAATTTTTTTCTAAAAACAAACCTCAGAAAGTGCCATAACATACTTTTTTCTTTTTCCAAAAAAAAAAACCAAAATTAAAATCTCATTTTTTTTATATGTGCCATTTCAAAATTAAGCTATATAGAGTGTTATGTAAACAGTCCATGATGTGCTGAATAATGACATCCAAATTATTTTCACAAGTTAAAAGTTGGCTTCATGCATTTCTTCAAAACCTATTGGAATATTGGAAGCGATCAAAAGGGACTTCAGGGCA
>NW_009208719.1:0-22379 GCF_000690835.1 Fulmarus glacialis
CCCCTCCTCCTCCTCCTCCTCCTCCTGGGCGCGCTCGGCTCGCTCACCGCAAACAGCAGCCAAGAAACCGCAGCTGCCAGCAGATCTGGCAGCAGCCCCTGTAAACGAGATTAGGCAGCGCTGGAGGGCTGGGCAGGAAGAGAATGTGGGCTAATGGGATAGGGAAGGAAGGGGGGCAGCTGGTGGTGAAAGACACTGGTGGGGAAAGTGTGTCGCCTTCCTCTTACTCCTTTACCGACACCAACAGGGAATCTGCCTGTTCCTCTGCCTTATGCTGGACACTTCATGTATTTTTTCAGTGAGAACTAGGGAGAGCTTGTGCCGTGTTGGCACTGCAGACCTCTCTGAGCAGTGGCACAGAGAGAGCAGAGAGCGAGTCTGTTCCAGCTGGATAGGAAGGAGCCCTGAGGACACCTCAGGACACCCTCAGGGCTGTTTTGCTATGTCCCAGGCAACTGCCTAATTTGTGAAGGCCTAGCATTGGCCACGATAAAAGAAAAAGGTCAGGTCTGTAAGTCTTATTTCCTCATCACATATGTACAAGAATGCTTTGATTTTCCAAAAGGGTTGAAATGCCGAGAACTCAACGTCCACAAGAACACAAGATACTTAAGTGGTTAAGCTTTTGTTCTGGAAACAGTAACTCTTATTACAAGGATGATCATGCAAAAGAAGTCGTCATCTACTATGCACTGCACCTTGTGGAGTGTGCACTGGTACATCACGCAATTCAAGCACAGAGGTTTCCATACATACTGCGTCATCTCCACTCTTACTTTTCCTACCTTTCTCACATCTCAAAGAGGCTCAGATCAACACTATCCTGCTAGAAGTTTGCTATTATCAACTACCGCAACTACTTTTAACTACTCTTCCAAACTTTGCAGAGGCCTTCAGATGCTTTAACAGAGAATGTGACAAATTAGCTAAGGCAACAATAGGCAGTTACAGTGGCCACAACAAAATAACGAGAGAGGGCAGGGCTGACCTGGAGACCTGAGGAAAGGAAGACATAGGTTTGATAATGGTCCTAGAATGAACACCAGAGTAAAGAAAGATGATCTTCAGAGAGAGAAGTAGTAAAAGGTGCAATGACACAACATACAATAAGAATCAACAACTCAGTTCAATGAGATATTGGCAGCAAAGGAAAGGAGCTCTGTAGCAGACAGACACTGTATGTCTTGACTTTTGCAGAGGAGAAATTTAGTATGTCACAAGGAAAAGGCAATGTGGAAACAAATGATGTGGACAAGAGAGAAATCTGGAGTTTTGAGATGGAAGAGAGATCAACACAAGTGAAAGAATTCAACAGCACGAGAGGAAAGTGAAGAAGCATGAATGGTGAAAATAGTGAGCAGAGAAAATTATGAAACTAAAGAATAAACAGAGAATGGAGAAAAGACTTGTTTCCCATTAAAGTCCACTTCATGTACAATAGCATCTTGATGAGGCTAAGCAATGAAATCTGAATCAAAATATTAATCTTCCAACGGACCCTGTGATTCAGTCCAATCCACTGTTGAGAAACGGGTACCAGCAATAAAGATCCCAGTCTATAATTTCCCTAGGTTTCACACAGAACTCCTAAATAAGCATCTCTGCAGTATTCAGATCTCACAGATTTGACTATGTAAGACTGACAAATGCACTGGAAGGCAAGGGAAATGCCTCCCAAGGTCTGTTAAGAACACAAGTGATACCCTTGTGGTTGTACGGCATCAGAATAAACTCAAAATCTTCTTTATCAGACTGGTGTTTAAATTTCTTTTTGAGATTAAAAACGGGAACTGCACAAAATACACTTTAAATGCAATTTTACCCTAAAAGAGGGATAGGAGGAAAATAATTTAAAATATCGATAATAGACATATTCCTTCCATTTGTTCTGCCAGCCAACACTTAACATAGTAATTGTGTTAAAGGGCATAAAAATCAAACATTAGCAAGTTTCCAGTAAAGTAATACATTTGTTTTCTTACTCTGTCTCATCTTGTTACTAATCCAAGTGAAAACAACAGAGAAAATGAAACTTTTTTGTACTGCAATTCTGGGACTACATACATGAAGTTGTTTACAAGATGACTCCAATCTACCTGTTTACTATAAGCTATTCAGCAAATGGATTTTGGCAGGGGTTTTGTGTCTTTGAAAAACTCCCCAACAAAGCTGACTAATTTAGGCAGTAACAATTCCAAGCTTTTATTTTCTGAGAATGTCTTCAAAACTAAGGCAGAGGTATCTCCAACCGAGTTAAATTTCGGCTATACTGCCTCCAATCTTGCCTTTGCTTTAATTTTGCTTTAACCATTCTGATTAATTTCACAAATGAAGCAAAATACAAAATGCTATATTAGTTAGGTGACATTTATATATTTTCTTTGAAAACAAGCAAATTTCATTATCATAAATGGAGTTCTAAAGCAAGTATGTAGACAGAGCAATGACTTGGACCTACTGAAGTCAATAGGTGTTTGTCCAGTAACGTCAAAAGGAACTATATTTCACACATAGTCTTTAATATCGTCCTCAGAACCAGAGGAATAACTCAAACATCCCAGTGATATGTCTCATAACTACAGACTTGCTACGCTGAAGCACACCGAAATTTTTTCCACTACACCAGCATGTCCACTATCAAAATAAAATAGAAGCTCTAAACCCTGAAAGGGTTAAACAGAAAAGAAGACCAGAAACAACCCAACAGAATTTCCTTTTTGTCACCATTTTGTGGCGAAAGAGACCCTGGGCTGGACTACTTTCACAGATGCAAGTAAGAAGAAAAGAATTTCTTTTAAAAATACGTAACTGGATAATCTCATTCTAATGCAGTTGGCTGTGTTTGTTCAATAGCCTATAAAAGGCTTTAATTCATAAATTACTTACACATCCTTCCCATGTTGAAAGTCATCACTTATCTCATACACAACCAGCATTAGCATCCCCAGAAAGCATGGTCTGCCAGAAGAGGAATGGCCTGTTTCAAAATGCAAGGCAAAACTACTCATTAATAAAACAAAGATGATGGGAAAAGCTGCCAAGGGGCAGATTTATCTAACAAGGCAATAAAGTACACATGATTTAGCAAGGTGGTGACTACATTTTCTGTGTTTAGTTTGCATTGCCAATACAACTCAAGTATTCCAATAACATCATATGCACATGGTACACATAACAGGCATTTTTAAGCCAAAATGTTACGTCGGGTTGTATATGATAATCTATCTGTATATGAAAGAGATCAGGAATTTTGTTGTCTGTTCTGCTGACCAATGCTGTAGCATTATGTCAATATGCTGCCTTTATCCATCAATTTATCTCATCTTATGCCTAGACTGAATGTTCCTTGGAGTAAAGACATGCTGTGCAAACTCTTAGCACAGCATGATCTTGTTCCATGACTAAGTCTTTAAAACATTACAGCATTATAAACAATCACATTCAAATTTACTAAAATAACACAAACATTCTAGTTAACTAGGCTCTAAAAACTGACACGAGTTAATACTGTGCTACCTTAAAATACAAAACACAGATTTTTTTCCACTCGCATGGTTAAGCACAGAGACGGTACATCTACTTTAATTGAACTGGTATATTTGTGACCCTACAGCACCACAAGCGTTTCAGTGCCAGGCACTGAATTGGTAGCTAGTGATTCCAGGCCCAATCCTTGGCCTTCCTGAGGAGATTTGAACACCTGCTCCTTCAGGAGTGAATGGCAATCAATCTGTTTAATGTAGGTCTTCAGATGTCACTCAGATGATTACAGGTTACAGTATATAATTGCTAGAACTGAACCCAGGACTGACTTACAAACTTCACCGTTTCCTTCATGGCACTTTTTTGAAGCCCTTTTTGAAGGCATTTGAGTTGTCACCTACCTGCCAACCCTATTGAAACTTTAATTACCTTTGTCAATTTACGATGCTGAAGATCAAAGCTATTTGTACTCTGTTGGTTAGGGCAAGAGTTAAAAAACAACAAAAAGAGGACTTTTAAAACAGAAGAGGAGGTAACTGAAAAGCAATCTAGATTTAACATGAAAAAACTCTGAACTGGTATAACAACGAAAAAAAAGCTAGCCATGGACAGACATAATTTCACAGGAATGGAAAATAATTAGAAATAAGGAAAGCCCACATTTCCATAATCTTTTTTTTAAAGTATGAGATATATATACACACACCCCCTCCCCATACAGATCACACAGTACAATTTGCATATATTTAGAACTTTAATGCAACTAATTTCATACCTTTCTGAAAATGTCGACTATTACTGTCATAGAAAATCCACAGCTACATAGCATTTGATATCAATACGGTGCCCTACCACAGCCTATGGAAATTCAACAGCTTCTACAGACAAAGCAGAACAACCTCAAGTACTAGTACTGCAGTCTTGACAATTAAGCCAGTTCTAATTATATCCAAAAGAGGGCAGTCTTTCTCAGTCAAAGAGAAAGAGGCTACATTAGCTATCTGATCCACAAGTAGTATGGATCAACATCAATTTTCTTTCCACAGAAAGAACTACCACAACCAGCTATATACCCTCATTTCCTCAAAAAGCGAGAGCATTTACAGAAATGAGACATATTAGACTGTATTCCTTAAAAACTGCCTGGAAGACTCAAGATTAATTACTCCTGATCTTATGTCTAAGTTACCAACTAGAGAAATCAAGCAAGCATGTAGGAATATAACAAATCTCCAGAAAAAAAGATGCGGTTTTGAGTCAAATTTGGATCTCATCATACCGACATCCTTGACTCAAGCAAGGTTCTGAATCCTGGTCTCCCAACTCCCAAAACAGCTCTTGGGGAGGCTTTTCCATTTTGTGGAAAAACATTATTGACACAGAATGAACCTAGAGTTTGGGGAATGGGACACTTGGTCTCTGCTTCAGATAAAATATTTAAAATAAGGGTGTATTGCTTTCAGCATCTCTTATTACTTGGTATTTATGACGCTCTCCTGAGAGGCAAAGATGAGAGATGTATAGGTTAATATCCACATCTTCCGATGCTGCATACCTCACATAGGAGTGTCCAACTACTGAGCAACTTCATACGAAGTAAAAAACACAGTGACTGTGGTTTTGTAAATTTAGCTACAATTCTTTTAGCCCAAGCTATTAGCTTAATTTGACCTGACAGTAGTTTCAGGTAAAAACAAACAAACAAACAAACAAAACCCCCACAAAAACAAAAACCACCCATGGTATTTTTTTTTTTTTCCTTTGTGGCTAAAACAACAAAAAACCTCCAACAAACCAAGTAACTGGCCCTTCCCCTTTATTCCTCAAGAAAATCTTTCGGGCCTGACTCATAGGACTGCATTTGCTCAGATCAAAATAGAATAAGCCACTTATTAAGGATTAATTAGGAATAAGTCACTGATTTCAAATCCTTTGGCATGAAAGGACTAGAGAAAGGAGGACTCAGAAGCCCTATAAAGGGAGGGGAAAAAGTGCACCATGTATGAGAATGCCATGGTTATAGACCAGAACAGATTAATTGTTGAAAGACATCATAACAGAATTAACGGGAGACACCGAGAACTAACTGGAGGAATAATTTTTGTGGCAAAGAATTGAGCTGATAAATAAAAATAATGCAGCAGAAGAAAACAAGGTAAAACAAGGAAAAAAGAAGAGGTTCAGAAGAGATGGCAGAAAGCACAGAATGAGACATAGGACTTGGTCACGGTTAGCAAGGGGCGGTTCTTGCAAGCTGTTGAAATGGTTTTTGGGGAAGTTCATAAGGGGAGATTAGGGAGAAACTGAGAAATTTTGAAAGGTCAAGATTGTCCCTTAGCGTATCTGATCTCCTCCTGTTTACACAAAGACAGAATTCCTAGAAGCTTCTGACTAACAGGTAAATGCCAAAAATACAGAGTATATGCTGAATTTTGTAGGTTTTTGTCAGTTGTCACAGGTGTTTTCTCTTATTAAAAAAGAATTTTTCTTCAACATACCTTTTAACTGTCAGTTAAGTTTACACATACCACAAAAATAATAAAAACTGTGGCAGCTATCAAGTCAGGAAATAGCTTCAAACGGTAGCACCACGCCATCATAGGTAGCCTGCCAGTGCCAAACTCAGCTATGCAAGCTGCTACTGAAATTCCCCACTTTGCTCAGTCCTTCCAGCAATCAGGGTTGATGTGACTTAATCTCATTAACTCACTGAGCTGAATGCACTGGAGAAAAAGAGAGCTCAGCAGTTTAACAGGCATTTTTCTTTCCTTCCCCCACCTTTCATTTTGAAGTTCCCTCTATCATTCACAAATTCCCTGCCTCACATCCACAGATAATCTAATCAAACAGCTTTTTTCCCCCAAGGTTGCTTTGTTTTTTTAAAGGTTTAAATCAGCCAGAACCAATTCGCTGACCGTGCATCACAAACTGAACCAATCTACATCCATTTATATCGAAGTACACACAATAAATACAGTTATTCCCTCACAGAAGTAAATGGAGTTTTCATTCTTTTAAAACTCTACATAGCATTCAGACTGAAAGGAGGGCGCTTTTTTAAATTAAATTCTCCAGCAACACAAGGGACTAAAAATTACAAAAAGCAAATAAACAGGTGTCTATGTTGGCTAAAGATTCCCATTACAAAAAAAAAAAGTTAATAGAACCATAAACTAGGGGTGTGGGGTTTTTTTCAAACCACAGTATAAACTCAAGTCCTTCCCAAAACTCACCCCTTATCACAAAGATTTTCCCTTCAGACTACCTGATTATTAGCAGACATTCAACTCTTATATAATTTCTCATATATTAAAGGAAACTTCCTTAAACCTCCAAAGTGCAGATGTACAGTTCAAAAAAATTGGCTGAGAAAGCAAATTCTATTTATGAAAAAAAAAACCAACAAAAAACTTGGCTATATTCTCTCTAAAATCGTAACAAGAGGTTAGGAAGAAGAGTTCGAACAACAATAAATCTAGATGTTCAAAGTAGTCAACCAGAACAGTTCAGACAGTCAAGAAAAGTCTTACAAAAACTTTGATATCAGAAAACTTGCCTCAGCTTCCAATATTTGGGAGTCAGTGAGTAAAATACGCTTCTTTACTTAAACTATACTATAATGTCAAGCCACTTTGCAAGGAAGAAAAAATAAGTAACCCTGACCTAGAGCTCATAGCCTGAAATAGCCAGATAGTGAGGTAAAACAACAAGGAGAAGGAAATTAAAATAAGTAAGACATGTAGGAAAAGAAATCTAATTTTGTGTACTGTCTTTCCAAAATGTCTGATTGTTGTTACTGTGCACAGTACCATTCTCTAGTTAATGTAAAGAACTTCTAAAGACAAGGATATATGCAACTGGCTTTGTCACTAACTTCTACTTCTGTACTAGAAGCAGACAGCGAAGTCTGAGTAGGTATCTGACAGATAAAAAAAAGCTGTTTTCCCCCTAATATAGCAATGGTTTAAACCTTATTTTTTGCAAGAGAATGGAGACAGAAAGGAGCAGTGAAATAAATGGGGGCTAAAGAAAGCAGAGCTTTGTTGTGCCTAGATAGGGAACTAAAATTTTATACAAGGCAATCAGGCATCCAGCATGAGATTTGCAGAATATAAAGACTTGTCTTGTATGAGAAAGATATTTAGTCACAAGCCTTTGGATAACAGAAGAGAGAGAGAGATGGAGACAAGCGAATAAAGAGGTCGTGATAGTCAAGGCAGGAAGGTAGCACGAATACATCCAGACTGAAAAATGTTCCACAGTGGGGGAGAACAGTACTAGTTATTAAATAAGGAAGCAGACTGAAATCAGACTCCACAATCTCAACGACTGTATGCCAAATGAAACTTGTGCAACTGCCAACGGTGAAAGAAGAAGATGGACTAGGATAAAAGAGAGGAAGCAAGGAGGATAATTCAGAAAGCAAGGATTTATCCCATTTGCTCTGCAGATTTGTTAGATTACCAGGATAAAGTTAAGGAAAGGAAAACTAAATCCAAGGATATACAACAAAAAAAACCCTGAGCACTATAGAAAAGAAGAATGCACTTGACTTTTCATCTCAACAAAGAAAAGAGAATGAAGGTAAAGTTCAGGGAGTTATAGGGAACCAAAATACCTGGGGACTGGACAAAAAAGCAAAGAGCATTACAGGTATAGAGCAAAAAGAGTCCACTCTTAGTGGGCAAAGACAACCAGTCTTTAAAATTAATTGGTACCATCTACTTCCTGACTACAGATAATGAGGGAACAAGTTCTGAGCAAGTTTCAGACAGGCAGAGCATGCCTTTGTATCTAGGAATAAGTTTAGCTAGTAAGGAACAAGGCAGGTTGCAAAATACGAAAAACTGATTTATTAGTCTAAGCCACAATAGTTTCCAGGGATTTCTCTAAAGGCACAAAAAGCCACAATAGGGACTGCAAAAACCTAAGTAAATGGCTTTTATGTGGTAGAGGGAACTGAAATTTACAGTCATGAACTCACAGCGGTGTTAATAGTTTCTTTTACGCTCTCTCTCTCTATGCAACATTTGCTCATCTGATAGTGCTACAGGATGCTATGCAAAGGTTACCTAACTTGTGTGTCTGGCCTCACGGTACGACTTGTTCTATGTTTGTGACTGTGGCTATGTAACATATGCAACAGATAATTTTATGTCATTATAATGCAGTTATATCTAGCACACATTCATCAGAGAAAGTGGTTTCATATTGGCGCAGATTGTTTCAAACAATTTGATAGTGAAAGAATAAACAGAAGGGAAATCTGGCTTTAGCTCAGTTAGTTCACCCCAGACCAAAAGCTCGCCTAGTGAAAAAGCAGCAACCAAGACACTTCCTTTGGTGTGCAGCAGATGTCCAGAACTGACCAATGGTTAGGCCCACAGATTCAGCCAACAGCTCTTCTCAGTTGACTTCATGCTTCATTTCTGAGTTGTTTGTAGATGATTTCTATGGCCATATTACCATTTCAGTTCTCATAAGTGGAAGTATTTTTCATTCTCCTA
The DNA here is from genome assembly GCF_000690835.1 of Fulmarus glacialis. Taxonomy (NCBI): domain Eukaryota; kingdom Metazoa; phylum Chordata; class Aves; order Procellariiformes; family Procellariidae; genus Fulmarus; species Fulmarus glacialis. The sequence continues at coordinate 8,991 of NW_009208719.1, forward strand.
AAACATCACCAAACTTTGCAAACATGTTAAGAGGAAGGACCTTGAAATATGGAACCAACCCTGCAATCTAGACTGATAATACCTTGCAAAGCAACAATCACTTTCACAGCAAGTGATTCATCAGGCATGAGACTTACATCCAGGAAGCAAATTGCAGATTTGGAATTGTAGGTACACATCCCCGCCTAACCACTTTTTTAGCCAACTACATGTCAGGTTAGTTTGGTGAACCGTGTTCCAGTGTATTGTTGCTAACGTTATAAATGCCTACATGGCTTTGCCAGTCACAATACAGCTTCCAATTACTTGTCCTTCCCAACCTCATCCCGGAGGGCATACACAATATCCCAATAATTTGTATGCAGGCACCTGTGACAATGGAAGGCCAGCATTCATTAATTAGAGCAGGAAGAGGATAAAGTCATGAGCTTGAACTGATGATGGGCAATTTAACAGTACCATGAAAATGTTCCCATTCTAAAAGTTACCGGGTAATAATGCTGTCATCACAGGACACTAGTGCTGCAACCACAATAGTCCTCTTCACTCTGGCCTCTCTCCATTTGACTACTCAGCACTTGGGCAATGCTACCTGGATGACCTCTCCATGCCAGCAATTCCGAGGGAAATGAACAGGACAGAAGTCACGCTTCCTCCTCCTCGTACACAATGCTGATTCCTCCTTCCTGCAGTCTGCAGAAAAGCAAAGAATTGCCACTCAGTAGTGCAGTCTGTGGGTGCAGAGAGGAGACTGCTTTGAGGCAATGATTCCACATGTCAAAGCAGCCAAACCTACGCTGCAGTATTCATTCTGGGACAAAAATCTTCCAAGAGTAAGTCCTACAACTCCAGAGAAATGAGATACAGTCGGCAGCAAAAGCCGACTGTAACAGAGAGGCCCACCTTCCTTCCTCCTCAAACCACCACTCTCCTACATCCTAAAAGTGAGAATGCTGTCACAGTGTTTACTGATATCAAATATTCATTGAGGAGTTTTGCTATTTCAACATACTATCTTTTCTGCAATATTCCAAGATCCTTCTTTGGCCAGCTCTCTTGCCAAAAATACATTATTAATTTATTTTCATAGTGGAAGTCAAATAGCTCTAAAACATCTCTAAACCAGCCTTACAGAAACCATCTCCAGAGAAAAACAGCACCATAATTAAGAGGCAAGAAATCAGGTATGATTTTAAAAAGTTCCAATAGGCCATTTAAAAAGTGATATCTCTTCCCTTTAAAAATAAATAAATAATCACTTAAACAAATGCAACACTGATGTCTGAGCCCAATAAAGCACCCCTACCAACAAGAGAATCTGAGCACATGGCAAAGTCCGACTGGCTTCACTTAATGTTCATAAAGTATTTTTGCAGATTTTCTTTGAACAGTATCTAAAACATTACAACTAAACATGTGAAGCAGCAAAAAGGGGAATGGAAAAAAGTAGCTTTCTAGGGCATCACGAGTGGGCCATAATGCATGTTTGATTTTTTTTCAGATCTTCAACTTTTTACAATTATGTTTAAAAGAAGCATATTTACATTAGAGCAACATTAACCTGTATGAGAGTAGTCACCAAATGTTTTGTGTTTTGTCATTATTTTAACTGTTCTGCTTTAGTATTTCACCTATTTAAATTGAATTTGATGACTTGGAAAAAAATAATCAAGCATCTCCACCATTCACTTGTTAAGCAAACACAATTTATTGCATCCATCTTTAAGCACCAATCTTACATGGTTCTTATTATCTATACCAGTGCGATGTAACAAAAAGGTTTGGTGAAGGGTCTTGTTTGGCTGTGTCTTGTTCTAAAGAAAGGGTTTCACTTTCTGGAATTGCCAGACGCTATGGCGAAAACACCTCTTTCAGGATGGCAAAATGGGAAAGAATTTCTTTCTATTTGCCCTGCTGTACTGCAACTAAGTTATATCCAGGACAAGCAAATAAACTATAGTGTCTTCCTGATTTATTTCTCAGAGATGGGGAAAAGATTGATAGTAGTTGTGATTAGCAAAGAAACACCTCCATCACAGAGCCTTGGAGGGCTCTAACTCCTAGTTATGATGCTGGCAGCATGAGCCAGTTCTGGGTTGCCGAGAAACTACCCTTTCCTTTCCTGTGTTGTTTTCCCTTGTTAGGAACACACTGGTTTCAGAAAGTGAGATGCTAACTGACCTGGAAAACTCGTTTCTTGTGTAGTGAATTCAAAGTCCAACCTGCTCACTGGGGCCTGAATTTCACCCTTCAGCTACAGTGTTCCAGCGCTGAGACAGCAACAAACCTTTCTTTCCTCTGTCTAGTTTTCTTTCTCTCCATCCTGCACTTTTTTTTTTAAATACTTTACATCCAGGCATACTAAGTTAACTGAAAGAGAAATATTACAAAGAAAGGGGTGTAATAAAACTGCATCTTTTCAGCAGGTGTTTTTATCTTTGTTATTACTATAGCTCATGCAGGGAGGAGGGCTGAGAGAGAAGCAAAAGGATAAAATAAGGACATTTATTTCCATGACAATCTGTCACTTTTTTTTTTCTCCTCTCTCCAAACTTGTCCTGGATAAGCAATGCGTAACATGTCTAACCACTACGTTTTCAATGACCTTTGTAGGCAGCGGAAAAAAGAAAGCTAGACAAGTAGCCTCTTTCTTTGCTAAAGATATAATTGTACCTGAAAAAAAAAATTACCTTTAAAAGATACAAGCATTCTGCTTGTTTTTAGTTATATCTCTATAGATAAAAATATACTGCCTTTGAATAATGAGAAATCGAAGTGCTGGTCAACCAACTCGAATAATCTTTTTTGTTTTGTTTTGAGAAATGTAACAATTGATTATCTCATATTGACCCTTTTCTTTTTATGAAAGATAAAGTTCCCTATAAAGTTCTGTCCTCCAAAAGCTCACTGTTCATATTTATTACATTCAATGCTTATAGCATAATGGTTGCTGCTATATCACCAAGCCGTTCAAAGTTAGACAGCTAATTGTACATAGAGACTATACTAATATTCCTGGGGGGGGCGGGGAAGGCAATCTGGTTTTACTGTTCTAGGTATAAATGTACACATCAATTCAACTTTTCAACTTTCTCCAGAAATAAAAGAAAGTAAAAAATGGTTAACAAACACATTATCCAAAAGGACAGGAGAAATTAAATGGTTAAGTATGCTTGTAGAGAAGATCCAAATTCAAATCGCTCAGAAATTTGCTGGAGGTGTGGAGGGCTAGGAAGTGCATCAGCATGGAGCAGTGGAAATGAATGATTACAGAGAAAATAGCCCAAAATATTGAGTATAATTCGGTCTGAGCAGGTCTGGGATTAGGGCAGGGAAATGATCGAGTCTACCATCACACCTGCATTCATAGCTCTGCCAGTACACATACAAAAGAACTTTGCAAATTAGTATTTCTTCTCATGTGTTTTTAATGATATCCCACATGGTTTTATAAATAAATAAATATAAAGCTTTATAAGTTGTTTTGCCCCAATCTAGATGAAGATGAAAAGTTTGGAGTTCTATTACGTCCTGTCTTATATTTTGTCTTCATTTAAATTGGGACAAAACATCTGGAAAACTGCATTCAAATATTGGTAGTGTATCCCATAGCTGCTAATTCAAATTAACTGGGACCTTTGCCCGAGGTGGGACCCTCTGCCAAGCCAGCTGACTCTCCAGGTCACCCAGCCAGGCAGGAGCTCAGGAGCACTCGGAGCATCGGCACAGGGCTCCAAGCAAGACACACCTTCCCAAAGTGCAGAAAAACCCAGAACCCTTTCTCAGGACAGCCACAGCTTCCTGACTTGTACAGCAGGACACTCGAGAAGTGAGGACAGGCCTGGTAATTCCAGAGTTTCGAAATCCCGTCTTCATGGCAAAGACCTTAGAAACCACAGCTCCCCGAGGTACACTAAGGCTTTGGTCTCCTGACCCTGAGGAACTCCATCCGAGAAAGCTTCTTGAAACCTCATCCCAGCGGCATCCTAAGAACCCAGGGAGCTTGTTTCTGACACATAACACAACAGAGACGTTTCATACAAATACAGCGGATAACTATGAGAGAGAAGAGTGCTACAACCCCGGGTCATAAATGGGCGTAAAGACTGACTTGGTATGTTACTTGATAAATAGCACTAAGATAGACACGCTGGTACAGGGAGCAAAATAAGACTGAGAAAATTGCAGGTATGAAGCAAGCAGATGACGGACTAGAGACAAAATTAGGACCACGAATTTAAAGGAGAGAGACAGTAGTAAAAAACCTTTCTTACCCATAGCAAGTCAAGTACAGTTAGATCAAAAACAGAATAAAAGGACATAAAATAGGATTTTATTGCCAAAGAGGGAGGTGAGGACACAGTAAGAGAAAGAGAAAACAGCTTTAGCATGCAGAAAGGCATTTCTTTCTGGAGACATTCATCTTTCAAAAAAGCTAGGTGTGGTATTCTTAGGATCACAGAAGTATGTTCTGCATGAGGGAAAGAAACTAGAAAGAAGGGCTCGTAAAAGACCCAAATACAGGAAAACATGAGCAATTTGAAACAGAAGATGTATTATTTCTGAAGCCAAAAATTTCATTTGCTGTGTATTTTGAGACATGTAGTATGTAAGGCAAGAGCTTTCACACATTCCACAAACTGTGCAGACCTGGATTTTCTGAGGCTGTCAGGAAAATGCTATTTCTACAAGAAAATAGTATTAGCTTTTCAAAAATCAGTGTTCAATACAAACCCTATCATAGGATTAGTGAGCACTGTTCCAGTAAGAAGAGAGTGTTTAGGAAAAGGATGTTTGATATTTTAATCTAACGATTCTCTTCATCATTCAATTTTGTACTTTAAATAAGGTTGATGCTCTGACTAAATTCAAGTGCAGATAATTAGTATACTTTGTGGGGAAAACCAGAACTCCAAGGAATAAGTTATTTTCTGGTACTTCTGAACACCAATCAGCACTTGAATATCAGTGCTAGGTGAAGGTGGTTTTATATATACAGCTGCTTTTCAAGTTGTTTCAGCAACTTCAGGCAAAATTTCCACTGACTTCCCTGAGCTTTATGAGTTCAAAAGCTACAGATAACACTCCATTCTCTATTTGCAGACCATTTAGCTTTTTAAAAAAATGAAATTAAAAATTTTTAAAGAAAAGACAGACTGTTTCATGATCATTATTATTCTGGGAGAACTCAAACTTTAATCACATTTGTTTCCTACAGCATTTGGATACTGCTACAGGCTTAAGATACCAGCCATCTCCCCAAAGATGCTTCTGCTGAGACTTCAATTGCTGAAAATTCCAATTTTTGTCACACTTGCATCCTTTAAGAGCTCAGTCCTATCAACAAGTCCTTGCCTTACGGGGCTGTAGAATTGCATTTCTATGGGAAATGAAAGAAGCTACTCTCCATTCACTTACTATGAGGAAGTGTGGCACAACAGTTTGCATCCATACGGCTAACCTGTCCTCCCTCAAAACAAGACGGGCTTCTTCCCTACTGCCTACTGGAAATGGTCGCTATCCATCTCAAGGCACTGTCAGAAGGAGCAATGATTGCCTCAGGTCAAAATCACACCAGGAAACTCACCGAATATGGAATCACTGGACAGGGCTGAAACACAACCCCTAGCCCTGCTGTTTCCTGACATAGACATAGTCTTAAGGTCTAAACTGGTTATTGCTCCATTCCCCACCCCTATTCCAGGTAGTGTACAGGGAGAAATACAATCACTTCACGTGGGTTGTCTGAACAACGGACTTGTGGTCCTGTAAGAAAGGTCTTTTGAAAAAGACTGCGCTCTCAACTTTTTCTGAACTCTCCCTGAGAATAATATCATATCTTGTGATATCATTTGTAGCAGTACAAAAGTAGCAAGGTCTAGGAGAATAACTTCTTTATTCATTATAGTTACTGTGAATATTCTACTTAGAATTATTTTCAGACTATCATATTAAAGATGTGTTAAAGACATGTGACTCCTTCCCACTCCTTTAAAAAAAGATGGGGGGAGAAATAAGCTGAACTAGAACAGTTTGTGAAAATAACACATCTAGTACCAAAAAATCACAAAGGCAAGAGCTACACACTTAAAATAACCTTTTTTAGTTTAGTACAGATACTCTTTCTCATTTCCAAATTTAAGCAGGTATCTCTCCTACCGATTGTATGGCAAGTGCTGTCATGTTGAGAAGTCCTTGGCTCTCTAGAAGTGTACGTACTCAATGTCTTGTAAAAATAGTTCTTGGTTGTTCTTGCTGCAAGAATTATTTGTTTCACACTATAATTTCTCCCTTCCATGAACCCAGAATCAGTTCTGTTTTGGTTAAATTCTAATGTGTTAGCAAACCTCCTGACTTCTACAGCATGATGGAATTGTACTGACAAGATTCACTTGCTAAGGTAAAACATACAATGCTAAGGGAATAAATAAGCAAGCATACAAAAGGCTGGTAATATCATCTATTAAAGCTGTCTAACACTTCTCTTAAAAGTGTTGAAGTTGCTTAAAACTCTATCAGAAACTGTGGAGCTAAATTTATTCCCGCAGAAGTGTTGGTCCTAGGCTGAATTTTTCTACAGTCTTCACCAAGACGGTGAAGGCTGCTGTGATCAGGCATTTTCCTGCATTTGCTGTTTTGGACTGTTATGAGCCAAGCTGGAGGCTAGAGATCCTACATTTTAAACCTCTACCTTTTTGGGAGAAGGAAATTGTATATTTCATATGAGGGTGCCACAAAAGATGGCGAGGAACAGATCTGGATGAAGAGCCAAGGAAGACTTTCCTCCTGGAAAGGCAACTCAAAAACACAAAGGAGTTTTAAGGGAAAGCTATACTAAAACTCTCTGGTCCTAACAAAAGGACGTGAACTGAGAATCCAAGGCAGTAGACACTGGAACAGGGAAAGAAGCTAGAAGGAAAGTGAGAGCTGGTGTGTAGACAGAGACACGATTGTACATGGATCTGAAGGAGGACAGATACTGTTTTACGCTGCTAAGTAATCCTGGAGTCACTTGTCCACAGAGGTACCTTTCTCAGCTGTACAATCGATTTAGGCATATAGATAAAATACGACAAGTATAAGAATAAGAAAGACAGAAGGGTGACTTTCTACATGCTTGGACTGTCTGGGTTAAGAAGCAAAATCTTCAGTCTGTTGCAGACTCCTGCAAGCCCTTTTAGTGTACTTTGGTGAAGGATAGTATCTCACCTTTCCCAGCGAGCTCTCAGCTCACAAGCTGAAGAAGCTGGAAGAGAAAAAAAAAAAAAAAAAAGTAATTTGAGAAAATAAACAGAACTGTTTACCTGAAGAAGAAATAGTTTCTTCCTGGAAATAAAAGGCAGAGTCTAAAGGCTGTCTTCCCTCTCTGAACAGGAAAAGCTGCTTTATTATACACCACATATCACCAAAGTAAAAATTAAAGACTCACAAAAGACTTAGAGTTACTTATATGGACAATCAAAACATATCGGATAGACTTCACTATTCAAAAGTTTTGGCTGGGATCTAATACCAAATGATTTACTGGTTAGGGATTCTTCATGTCTCTTCTACATATAGTCAGAACTGCCCACATTATCATGGGAGTATGGGGGGGAAAGTATAGGGTTTTCTGTGTGGATTGGCAGTTTGAACTAGAACGGCACAAACTTTATTACTACCCACAACAACATTTTTTCCCTTCTTAAGTACAACCCCTAAATACAGGGCCTTCAGTCAGTAAAACTTTGTTACAGAACCTAGTAGTACACTAACCTTGTGTTAAGATCTTTTTTCACCCCTTTGGACCCTTCATTTTTACGTATTATAAAGGAGTAAATTTAGCTTATACCATTAGCTCATGAGCTGAAGTGCTGAACATTGTCAGTCCCCTGGTAATGGTTCTGTGGTAAAGCCAACACACAATTGCTACAGCCTTCCTCCTACCGCTCCTGGATAAAATTCTTTACATGCCTCTCTCATTCTACCTGAGATCTGCTACAGAAATTAGGGTCGTCTTTTTTCTTTTTACTTTTTTTTTTTATTAATTACTTTCAGCTAAGATCACAGGTCGCAGCTAAGATCTAATTCACAAAGTAGCATTCCTGAGTTCAGTGAGATTTGTTACTGAAAAATACCCACAATAGGTCATATTTAAGAACTCCAGTTTCATATAATATGAAGAAATTATATTTCATATAATTTGAATAAGGTCTTAAAGCTGACTAAGAACAGAGGAACCACATTAATGACTAGAATGCTAGAAATACTTGAACACACCATGGAAGAGAAGATCCTCATAGGAAATCCTTACTTTCTTTCAGCAGGTTATCTGATTGTAGGTATTTATACTCAGTTCTATTATAACACTATCTATAAAAATGTTTTAAATTCAGTAGGAAAGATAGGTGATAGGCACTATTATCTTAAAGTTTGAGGGACAGAATTATCAGTGCCATGCCCTGCAAGACCCAAGGAAGGAATTTTTCACTAATTCCTAATTCACTAATGGTTCACTGTAAGAACATATGAAAGACACAAAGAAACAAAGTATTTCTCTCATCTACCTTTTTCTGTCGGTCACATTTTAGTGGACTCACCTGCTCCATCTCCCTGGAGGTACCTGCTTCTTTCCATTAATTACAGAGGGGAGCTAGAGAGCTAGCTTAGGCTACATCTAACTTTTAGACAGCAAACATTCTGTAAGGTAAATCCAGGCCACTTTCATCCAGTTCTATACTGCGTAAGTATTTCTAAGCCCTTCCTAAAGCAATGGCATGCTGAAAGCCACTCAGTTCTCAAATCTTCATAAGGTCAGCTGGTACAGTTCTGCACTATTGACTTACATTTCACTACAGACTGTCTACACACCAAAAAACTTGATATCCTGTATCATCTTGTTCTAAGAAGAAAATAGAAACATTACTGTGGTGAATTGTATTTTGTGCTGATGAACCAAAGACTGGTTTTAGCTAACATTTCTTTACCTATACAGATTTAAACTTTTAAAGGTATTCTGCAAAGGTTGAAAGAATGAAGGCTTAAGTTTACATGAGCACAGAGTTAAGTAGTTCATGAAATTCAATACTTCATAAAATTCTTTGTTACAAATTAACCTCTAAAAGCTAGTAAGTGAAGCCTGTAAGACATTTGAGGTAACCCTTCCCCCATCCCACCCCTCACCGTATTTCCCCCTCTATTGCTATTAATCTTTAACTCAGTATCACCTTCAAATAGATTTGTCTAGGCCTTTTGGAAACAGAAGTTGGAGACAATCTTCAATGACATTCAAATCAAACTGACTCTCACATGGAATTGTTAATGCTGACCCAAAGTCTTTATGCTAACTGTAAAAAAACCAAACCAACAAACAAACAAAAACTTCCAACATTACTGATTACTTTTTTTTTTAATCTTCTCTCCAATCATTTTCTTTGAACCAATTTAAACTAGCAACTGCCTGCCAAATTTAATTGGATTTCCTTCAGTTTTATATGCCTCTGCATTTAAACAAAAAGCACTATAGAAAAACTGAGTAATTCACGTCGTAACTGTTCATTGAACTTTCAGAGAATTACAGTAGCAACATCACCACATACGCTGATATGTAATCAAAGATATATTGTGACGTACATGGAGTAGTTTAAAAAAAAACAACAATGCAATCAGAAATCTTTGGGAAAACTGATAATAAGATTTTGCCTCGCATTGTTGCTCACATTTGTCTCCTAGATATTAATCCTTTTTCCCCTTCCCCCACATACCACAAAATATTTACTTTTAGAAAATAAAGAACCCTTCAGAGCAGGCTTATTGGGTGTGCTTTTGTCGTACAAGAGGGGCATGCTCCACTGTATAAGTAAATATTATCTCAAAGTAAACACCTCACACAAATGTACTGACTGTATTTCACTTCTGTTTTATGATTTGTTCTGAACATGAAGGCCCATTTGCTGCCTCGTCTACAAGGATTATGCTGCAATCAAGGCCAGACTTAACACTTACCATCCCCAACTCGCCACTAGCCTTCCTCACTTCTCATATCAAAAAAATCAAATGTGGACAAGAATGCTATAGTGAGCAAATCTATCACATGCACAACGCACTTTACATTAACATATCTGGTTTAATTTATACTATAAAAACTTCATATTTCAAGAAACAGAAAACATTTCAGTTCTGAACTTGACTTCCCATTTTATAGGAAATGGCTTATTCTGTCACCTTCTCCATTGCTTTTTGGTAACCCCTAAAGAAGCATCCCGAAGACCAAGTGAGAACACCGATACTGATCTGTTCCTGAGGTTATTATAGATGCTACTGCAAGCATGTTCCCAATTCCGCACATAGTGTGATGTTTTTTCTTAAATAACATGACAAATCCGTATGGTGTCTGATCCTCTTGGTACCACTGTCACAAGCATGAAACATACACCTGCAAAATACTTGACTTCACCACCACCACCTGCAGGTATCTCTTTCCAGCAGCTCTTTCCTACCAATGTCACCCATCAGAATAGTGATATCTACAGCAAGGACAGATGTCCCAGGCCTACAAAAGGCAGGAAGGGAATGAACCTGGATCATTACATCATCACTACAATGTTGATCATGAGTGTTCTGAGCAGGGTAGAAGAACAATGCTCAAATCACTCAAGGTTCCTGCTTACCCACTTGTACCATGCCTCCCAGTCTATTATTTTTCAAATATCTCCACAGAAGTCAAAACCTTGGTGACAGAGTATTGTTCAACCCACAGAGAACGCTGCCAGGATTACAACATTAATAGACGGTTTCTGTTCTGAAGAATATCCAAGAAAACTTGCTTTGCTTTCCCTCCCCACCAAAGAGAGCAAGAGAAAAGTTCCTTTATTTTTAAATAGATCTCCAAAATTGAGGAGTTGTGGCCAGAGACTCCACAGGTCCACAAATAAAACTGCCAATTTTGATTACTCTGGTAATAAAAATTGTTTATAGCATTTGTTTCACCAGTGTTCGTTTGTGAGTGGTTAGGGTTGGAGAAACAATACACAGAATGTGTTAATATATGCCTATAAATTAAAAGCAATAACCTAGATTAGAATTATCTATTAGAACGTTCACTAGTTTATGTGAAAACTTGCTTAGTTTTCTTTTTTAAAATATTCACACAGAAATGCATGATGCCCCTGTGATTATTACGTCACACGAAAAGCCACAACCATGGCAAGTCTGTGAGGTGTAAGGAGAAACAGATGAAATATTTCAGACTTAGGTTTAAAGATTACTTCCTTTCATGCATTTTTTAAGTTCTTAAGAATTCTCTGAGGGGTCAGGTAGATAGGCTGATTTATTTCAATCATAAAATACACACAAAGTTTTGCCTTCATAGGACATCAAAAGATGTGTGGAACTCAAATCTCAACATGGTATCTTCTTCCACTTGAGATACTCTTATTTCATTGAAGATTGGACTTTCAAATTCAGAGGAACATCAAAAAAGGACACCAAATAAATGAATCTTTCTGGTGTTGATTGTGCTAAGGGAGGAGCGTAGCAATATCCCCTGGGTAAGTTCTGCTTGGTTTTTTCCTACACATTTTTAGGGATAGCCTGGCTCTCAGAGAGGAAAATTGTCTTTATACATCAATTGTAAAGCAGCCAGCAACTCAACAAATACAACACAAAACCAGAAAAAATGTTCTTGATTTTTCTAGCCAGTTGATATAAACAACTGTTGCATCTTTTAAAGATATTAATGATTTTAACAGGAATTAAAACCTGACAGAGCAGCCCTCCTGAAGAAGCCCACAGGTTCACTGATGCAGAAGTTTCACTTTTCCACTGCCTCTGTTTTATGCTAGCTACAAACTACTACAGCATGATTTATACTGGAAGTAGAAAATTTTGCTTTTCTTCTAATTCTCAGGAAATACAGTTACCCCAGAAAGCACTTAAATAGTAAGATTCATTGCAAGTAATTTATGCATTTTGTAGAAGCATGACACATAGTTCAACACAATGCTAATTTTGCATGGTTCCTGTCTGGGTTGTTCAAGGAACTCTAAGGATTTCTATCATCCTTAAATAGCATGGCTCCTTGGTAAGTATCAAGCGCTGACTGACATGTTATTTCTACAGAAACAATTACCTTACAGTTTGTACAAACACAAAGCAGTCTAAATATGGAAAACTACTGTTACTTTTCATTGCATCAATATTTCAACCTAATGTACACCTTACCCAGGGGATATTTTTGTGCTGTATTTATTGGTATAACCAACTCTTTGAAAGATCCACCAAATAAGTATCAGATACAGCTGTCCTCTTTCTCTCAAAAGGCAGCCTTTCCTAATCTTCTACTATACACAAACAAAGCTATTCTGGATCTATTCTGACACAGGATAATCATTGGTTGCATCTCTACTTACACATATGCAAAGTTTACGTCAGCAGATTCAAATTCTGGCAACAACCTGTCAAACTCAGCAATGTGGCAGTCAGCAAGGACAAATATTGAAATTCAACAGTAACCAGAACGAAGAAAGCCGAACAGTACTGAAACAAGCGACGTGGCTGTTGCCAGTTACGCTGCAGATATAGAACACCACATATGAATTGTCCCAAGTGTACAAAAATGGCTTGCCTCAATTCTCTCCCATGGGTTTACTTTCCAACGATAGGAGTTTTACCACTGAAACACTGAGCGCTCATACCCACAGAGTCTGCCTTCAACTTTTGATCCAGGTGCAGCAGACCTGCGGAGCACAGGGGGCCAGACAGCATCCCTGAGCCTGTGCGGGAAGGAGCGCGTACTCCAGCACACCAAATGGGGGAAAACTGACACACAGATCGATGGCACAGCTGTCACTTTGAATCAACAGTGAATGAATAAGCTGAGTTGAGACACATGTACGTAAGGTTGGGGGATGGTATCATCCTATACAACAAGGAGGTGAGAGAAGTAGGGACAGAACCGTAACCGCTAAACACAGCACCAAAGACAGTATGAACTTTGCTACCAGGTAATTATCCTCTGCAGAAGCACCACCACCTGAGATCGTTAACACAGCAAGAGGCAGAGCTCAAACAGAAAGTGTGCATAAGGAACTAATCCAGCCAAGGAACTGTCCGAGTTCAACGAGGAGCAGCTAAATAAATATTTAGGAGATAGAAAACACTAGTCGCTGAAAAAAAAAGTGAATTTCCACAGACAGCTATTGAAGGATACATCCTCTACAGCTAAGTCTCTAGGACAGTCTCTCTTTACCTTACAGTTCTGTAGCACCAAGTACAATAGCATCTTAGCCACTATGCGCAACAGAATAGGATACCACAAAAGGAATAAGGTAGAATTATTACTCAGGGACACTTTTAAAGGAGCTCTTCCTGACAAGCTATCAAAAAAAAAAAAAAAAATTATAAGACCAT